>NW_017537079.1:1707003-1736812 GCF_001853355.1 Bactrocera latifrons | reverse complement strand
TTAAATTTTTAAATAAAAACGAAATATAGCAGATGTGTATTTACGATGCGAAAATTTTGTGTGGTCATTTTCACTATTGAAAAAAACTTTAATCACGTTTGCAGCTTTTTGTTTCCAATGGAATTACGACTACGGAAACGTTGAAAATGTTGCAGAAGTGGTTTTTAACACCAACACAAAAATTTAGGTGGCTTAAAACATTTAATGAAGATCTGAAGTCATCCACAGCCCTAATTATGACAAGACTAAGACATTTAAAACAGATTAGGCATCAGCCAGTCCGTACAATAGAAAAAATTACATCGAAAAAGTTAAAGAAAAAAGAAATGAAAATCATTGTGTTGGCACTAGAGAGATAACAGAAGACCTCAACATTTCTTATGACTTAACTCAGGACATTTTTGTTATTTGTACTAAAAGACCTAAAGAGAATGAAAAATGAGCCGACGCAAAACACATCAACACTCGCTGAAGGCACTGAAGGCCTACGCAACTGAAGCTTATAACCAGTATTAGGAAAATTTGATTAAACATTGTCTTACTGGTAGCAGCTTAGGACCAATTTTGAAAGCGATAATGAAAATTTGTATTAAAAAGCGATTTTTTTGACAGTCCAGCTCAAGTTTGATCAGATGGCACTTACATGGAAATATTTTACAAACACACAAAAACATGTAACACACCTGTTCGTAATCATCGTTAATAATTTTTGGTTCCTCATGCCTTTGGAACCACATCATGTACTTTGTGTGAAATCGCCAGCTTTGCTTTTTCAATGCTTTCGCTGCTAAATATTGCGCCTTCGAACCTTCCATATAATAGAAAACAAAGAAGAGCGTTTCGGTTGAGAGTCGTTGATAAAATTCAACGGTATCGTAGAGTGGAAGCTGTTGCTGTTGTGAGATAACAATTTTAATGTCATGAAAATTAATATCTAAACCCAAGACTCACCTGAGGATAATGCAGTGGTGTCGGCACTGGCGTTCGCGGCAGATATATATTCAATCTCTCCGAGTCGGCTGGTGTCGGGAGGTGATAGTAAGCGGCTTCCATCATTTTGAATTGTAATTGATGATCTTTATGTAGCGGTAATGTGCCCAGCGGTGCTACGCCAAGTAGCGGCGTTATATGCGCTTCATTTGTGGGCTGCTGTTGTTGTTGTTGCTGTTGAAGTGGCTTGCTACCAACTGATGAATTAACACCGCTATTACCAGAGCCCGGTTGACCGACCGCTGCATTCGTCATACCGCCTAAACCACTTTGAACTGCACTACCGACTGGACCCGCACCCGCTGTTGCTGGTCCATTTGTTGCTGCCGCTGCTGCTGCAAAGGCTACTGCTGCTGCTGCTAAACCGCCGGATTGTTGTTGTTGCTGTTGTTGGTTGGCAGTTGTATCGGTTGAGAAATGCTGTAAGACCTGTTGTGATTGTGGCGCTTGCTGTTGTTGTTGCTGCTGCCTATTGTCAATCTGTTGTCCGGGCCCTTGCGTCAATGAATTGGTATCGATTACCGACCGATTAATAGCTTCCTGAGCCATTGTCTTCAATGAAATCGCATCCATCGAATTATTGTTGTTGTTGTTATTATTATTGTTATTAATGTTGGGTGCTGACACAGGCATGCCATTCATATGCTTCGGCGACAGCAGACCCGGCGAAACTCGCGAGCCATTATTTGTTACACCAATAACTTGCTGTTGTTGTTGTTGCTGTTGCTGTGCTCCTATTACTTGCGACATACCGTTTGGAGAAATGCAGTTCACCAAATTATTACTGCCAACATTATTCACCACAACGCCGGCAGCGGCTGCGGCAACGGCTGCGCTTCCTTGTTGCACAGCGTTCGCTAAACTATTTGATGCGTTGTTATTGGAAGTGTTATTATGCGCTACAAGACAAGAACAACACAATTTAACTGCTCGAAAATGTTCGCATGGGTAAAAATTCAGATAAACACACCGTTTTGTAAATGTGAGGAATTCGTTTGAAGATTGGATAATTGTTGTTGTTGCTGATGCTGCGAATTGGTTGCTACCGTGGGAGCCGTCATCGCGTAAGATGTCGCCGGATGCACAGGTCCGTTCTCAAGATGTGCTAAAATAATATTTATTAAATGACAGATAAAAACAAGAAAAAAAGTGTTAACTACGGTCAGTTTGTATGGCAGCTGTAGGCTATTTTTGTTCTATCTGAACTATTTGCTCGGAGTTTATACAGTGGCTTTGGGCATTAACCCATGCCAAATTTCGGAAAGATATCGTATGAATTAAGAAAAGTTTTCTATCAGTTTATACGGCAGCTTTATTTAAAAGTATTTCGATCTAAAATTTTTCTTTGAAGATTGCTCCGTTACCTGGCAGAATAATACATGCCAAATTCCGGAAAGATATATTAGTCAAATACAAAAGTTTTCCAAACAAGAACATGATTTTGATTGATCAATTTGTATGGCATCTTAGGACTATAGTTGTCTGAACTAAACAATTTGCTCAGGGATTGTAATGTTGGGTTGGACAATAGTCCATGTCGAATTTCGTAAAGATGTCTTGCAAATTAAAAAAGTTTACTATAAAAACCTTTTTTTTATCGATCAGTTTGTATGGGAGCTATATGTCATAGTAGTCCGTTATCGGCGTTTGCGACAAATTAGCAGTTTCTTGGAGAGAAAAGGACGTGTGCAAAATTTCAGATCGATATCTCATAAATTGGAACTAGTTCGCATATATATAGACAGATGAACGTTACTAAATTATTCAGCTCATTACACTGATCATTTATATATAAACTTTATAGGGTCTCCTACATTTCCTTCCGGGAGTTACAAACTGCACAGCAAACTTAACTCTATTCAAATTATAAATATTGGTATAATTATTCCCACTTACATGTGTTGTTTTTCGCTACGGCCGCAAATGCAATTGTTGGCGTCGCTTGAATCACAGATTGGCCTTGAATGTTGTTGTTACTGTTGCTACTACCATTATTAGCCACCGCTGCGGCTGCAACCGTTGTCGCACCACCACCAACCGTTGCCGTTGCATTTGTCGCATTCAAACTGGGCGCTGGCGCATGTTGTTGCAGCGCAGGACTATGACCGGCAGCCATGGCGGCAACGGTGGCGGCCAATGTAGGCGCACCGCCAACTATGCTATTTGCTGTGCTGGTTACCGACGTCGGCACCGCTTGACCACCCATAGATGCTGCGACAATTGCCGCTGCTGTAGGCTGTTGCTGTTGTTGTTGGTTATGATTCTTATTGGGCGTCGAACTAACTGCTTTATTTGAAGACGCTACAAATTAAATGAAATTAATTATTGGAATACAGACTACTACATATTAGCAAGTATTAAAGTGAAACAAACTTTCTGATGTTGTACCGCTAGAAGATTTACCGGTGCTATTAGCTGCACGCACTGCCGTTGGTTTAACAGGTTGCTAAGGAGTAAAAGAACAGTACGGATTGTTTAATAAAATAATTACTATATAAATTTGTGCATATATACTCACTTTTGTTTTGCTACTAGAATTACTCTCGTTTTTGTTCCTTTTATCGCTGGCTGTCGCATCTGTATTATTGTTCGCCGTTGCTGTGGCTGCTGCCGCCGCCGCGGCCGCTTCCGCTGCGTAATTCATGCTGTTGCTGTTATTACTTTGCTGCTGTTGTTGTTGCTGCGCCGTTGTCACCGCCGCTGCCGTCGTATTTATTGAAGACGTCAAAGTCGTTGTCGCTGCCGCCGCCGCCGTTGCCACAGACTGTTGTTGCACCTGCTGCTGCTGTTGTTGTGTACCCGTTGCTGGCGCTGGCGATTGCACAGGACTGCCACCCGATGTTATACTGCTAGGCGAACCGCTGGTCTCGTTGCTGTTATTGCTGTCGGTAGTGGCTGATGATGGAATACCAAGTGAAACACCTTTAGTACAAAATTCAATCAACACCACAAAGCCGTCATTCATTCAACATCATTCAGACAACAATTTGTTGTTGATGTAGCACAGGATCCACAGCGCAAGTTTAACGAAATCATATCGATTTCGTTGGTTTATTATTATTATTATTATCATTTTTTTTTTTTTTTGTGTATTTGATAATTGTTATTAATATATTATATTTAACATATGACATACAGTTATTCGTTAGATATGTTGTAGTAATATAAAAATGCACACAAATTGTCGCACAAATTCGGTTGCATTGCCAAAACATAATTTGTGTGTTTGTTGTGAGTTGTTAGATGGCCGATGGATGGACGTTGTTGTTCAACAAATCAAATCATTTTCATTCAACACATTTTACGGGATATATATTTTTTTTTTTTTTTTTTTTTTGTGGATATTGTGGTTTTTAATCACATTGAGAACATAATTATTATTAAGCCGTTGATGTGGATGATATTCAGAGTAAAATATGAAAATAAAGGCAGAAACATATATATATGTATAAGTATACGTCTGCACAAAAACTTTCAAAGTGTAAATATGTATTAAAAAATTTATTTATTTATAATAAATCCTAATGCATATGCACATACAACGATAAAGCTCGTCTCTATGTGCGAAAACATGCTTTGCATCGCGCCACATTTCATCATACCGAACACTATGCTTTTATATAACGGTATAATCATTCACACAAAAATCCTCCATGCACACAACTTACCTGTGCCAGATAACTCCACATCATCCAAGCCAATAATGTCATCATAAAGAAACTCATTCTCTTCGAAATTCGGCTCTTGTGAGGATTCAATGTAATATTCAACATCATCCTTAATTTTGTTTACCTGAGGAATATGTACACAAGGCATAAAATAATAATTGCATTTATTTTTGTATCAAATAGTTTTTACTAACTTGTTCTGCTTCAACACCGTCATTATCCAGTAATCTTAACACTGTTTCCAGTTTCATAACATGGAATTTATTACGATCCAATTTGGCGCGAAACTCATCCATTCGATCTTGTTTGTCGCGGTCGAGGCGCTTCTTTTTTGCCGCCAATAAAGATTCAATCTCACTTTCGTATTGGTCTATTTGCAATTGCAATGAACTAATAGACGATGTTAACCAGTTGCGCGCCTCATCTTTCTTACGTTGCGCTGGATCTGTTTTTTGTGCAGCGCCAAGTCCCTCTTTTGAATACGCTTTCGTTTTTGTTTCACGTTCTACAATTTTGAAACGTTCCATTTGCTAATGTCAAGATAAAAAAAATTATAAAAATTTTATAATTAATTAAAATATTTGATTGTTTTATCCGTATGCATTATACTTTTAATTTGAATGAATTTTGATTATGAAATTTAATTTTTTATCTCGAAATCGAATTAAAAACTAAAAATTTAATTTTTCATAAAAAAAATTCTTTAATTAAAAAAATATATATAGTATTTAAGTTAAAAATATATAAAACATATTTTTGTAAAACATATTTTTTATCCGTTAATCCATTAAAGTTTTTAATTTGAATGAATCCTGATTTTGAAATTTAATCTTTATTTCCAAAATCGAATTAAAAATTTAAAATCCAATTTTTACTCTAAAATTTTTTAATCAAATAATTCGCAACCCTGATTAGATGAATATGTAAAACTATGCTTACCGTTTCAATGAGACGCCTATTCTCCAGCAGCTGGCTTTTATCTTTAATCTCCCCAGATGCAATCCATGATTTAATTTGATCTCGAAGCCTTTGCAACTTCTTGATTTCTTTTTTAAGATCTGCTTCATACTTTTCCTTAAAATAAATTATATACTTGTAATTACTGTTACAAATGTTTATTCAACTAATATCTGAAATATTTGGTTGTCAAAAAAGTCTTGCGGTATATTCGCTAGTTGGCGCTGAGAGTACGTAGTTCTAATTTTATTCGTCGCATCGGATCATGCTATACCTTTTTCGAAAGCTCATTTGTCGTTTCTTTTAAGTCGTTCGTGAGTTAAATCGTCGCAAACATAGAGCAAAATAAAGAGAAAATACGGCATATTTTACAGTACTACTACGATAAAGGCAAAAATGCATCTCAAGCCGCCAATGAAATTTGTGCAGTTTATGGACCCGATACAGTTTCCATTTCCACCGCACAACGATGGTTTCAACGTTTTCGTTCTGGTGTACAGGTGATCGAAGATACGCCACGCTCCGGAAGGCCTGTCGTCGAAAATTGCGATAAAATCACTGAATTGGTCGAAAGAGTAGAGGTCGAAGTAACAGCCGTAGCATCGGTCAAGAGCTGGGCATGAGTCATCAAACCGTTATAAAATAAAAAATATCGCAAGCCTTTTTGACAACCTATTATCTTCTCTCAGCTACAAACGTGTAACAAGAATGTAGTATTATTAAGCGAAAAAAAAACACACAGTAAAAAAAAAGATTACTGTAAAATTAAATTCATTTATAACTGAGTTAGTAAAACAATTGATAGGTCTACGAAATTATAAACATATATTGATAATTACAAGCGGCATACCTTCTGATTACTGTTTGTAGCATTATGCACTTTTTTCCATATATCCTCGAATGTTTCCACCCCTTCTGCAACTTTTTTCAGACATCTGTCTATTTCACCTGAAAAACAAATTATAATAATTTAAGTAATATGAGTTATCTATAAATGTATTGCCTAGTAAATTAAAGCAACCAAAATTTATTTCAACAAAAATTTAATCAAAATATTTTAAAGAGTTTCTATATGGCACGTTATTACAGTGCGTACATTATTGTGGTAGAGTAGCGGTTTACATTGCCCACTGGTCACGTATGCTTCCAGAGTCAAGGGTTGAACGAGCAGAAATAAAAATATACGAGTGCGCACGTGAGACGGGTAGCTAACTACTCGTTTGTTTATATGCCAAGTGGGGTCGGTTGGGTGGCGAGTGGGTGGTTAAATTGTATCAACGCTATCAACTTTGCAGTGAATACGTGTCTCTTTATTTTGAGTTGTCCATCGGCTCGCAATGGAGTAATTACTTGTTCAGAAATGCAGCATTGATTGCTGCATATACTACAATTGCTGATTAATGGAAAAATATGTATGTATGTCCGTTACAATACATATTCTTTTGTATTACAAACAAAAGGAAAAGTAATTTCGCTCATATTTCATTGAAACTTTTTATATAAGTAAAACATTTTATGTTTTTTTTTTAATAATTAGGCAAATATTATTAGATATTCTGCTGATAGGGCAAATCCCTTGCAATATTTTAAGCGAATTATAACATTTCAATCCGTGCGCATGCACTAAGTATTCATTCAACGAATGTATGTATGTATGTGTATACCATCATATGTAATATTAATGTCATGGCACATTCATTGCAATGACCCAATTTTTCCAACAATTTAAAAGACGATAAGAACACACACTTTCCATAGAAATAATACAAACATTTCTTTGATAATATCTTTTATGAGAAATAGAGGTAATTATTTTTTTTCACTGCATCTAGCAAACTGAATGACAACAAAACCACAAAAAAAACGTAAGAAATGACAACAAACAAAAAATGTCATTATAACAAACGATGCTTTAAAATATAAACAAAATAAATATAATCTAATCATAAAAAGTCATTCATATATGTATGTATGTAAATATGTGTATATTAATCAAGTTATGAATACTCTACTAATCACAGTTACTAATTCTTATATTAATTAAATTAACATATATTAATTGCTATTATTTAAGGAAATCTGTTCAAATGTCCAATGTTCGGACCACAAAAGTCATAATTCCAAAAAAGTTTTCTCATACATGAAATGTACATTATAATGCATCACCGAAGGAATCAAAAGTCACAGCTATTCACTGTTTGAATAATTTCCTCAGTATTAGATATTTTTGAATATATTGCAATGAAACTGAGTATGCTAAGCAAGTGTCATAGTCTTATGTTATGTTTTATTTTTGAAGTTAGTATCATTCACCGTTCTTAATTTTACCCTTATATTCAGTTAAAATCATTTTTCAAAACTTATATATTTCATTTATCATAAAACTGTTACGAATAAACAGCAAAAAATGCTTTTTCTTGCGCTTGAGGGATTATCAACATATAATGTAATATACGAGAATATACGCTTTATCATATTGGAGAGGATTTGTTATTTGAACACTAATGAATACTATAAAAGTAAATATGAACGTATGTGAATACGAAACAAAGATAATGTTTAATTTTCACCTAGCTTTTTTTATGTGTGCTTAAAATGCACCGTAATATTTCAAGACTTTCCATAATAGATATGCTAAGAAAATCAGCTGATACTCATATTTACATGTAAATACCTCGTAACTGATAGTGATGATTGCTCACCTTGCAACTTTCTCGTCGCAGCCATGGCTATGTGTGTGTTTGTATTCGACGATGCAAATGCTCAGACATAGTCCAATAGAACCCAAATTATGTTAAGCTACTGATAAACTTCCCAGTTGAAACACACAGTAATGTGAAGTATGTTATGATTGTTTCCTTTTAAATTATTATCTTCGAGTAAGTCGCATGTGATTAACAACTGGTTAAGCCGACTTTGTTGTAACCTCTTAGCCACAGTTTTAATGTTGTATTCGCTGGAGCTTTTGGAATGAAATTGACCGCATAAGATGTTGAAAATGAAGTTACTATTTGCGATGCTATTACAGCGATCCCACAACGGTAGTACTGCAATTAATGCAGTTTGCTAATCGTACCCATAAGAAGATTAATAATTATGAATGTATGAACGAATGTATCACTTCACGTACGATGCTTTAAAAGGGATGGAGGCTTTGACAGATTGATTGGCAGCAGTATATGAAACGAGTGAATACCGTCGTTCTCTCCTTCTTCCGATTGGCGTTCCAATAACACAAGTGAAAATCCAGTACCGTTAATAAGTGTTTCACACTATACTAGGGCTAAAAAATAAGCACGTTGTGGGCTAACTTAATATTGTTTGCAATGCGTTTATTTCCAAACACTTGCAAATGATAATTTCTTTTCGGCTGGCGGAAAACGCAACGGCAAGAGCAACGCAAAAGGGAAAACGAAACTTTTTCCTACTCGTCGCCTTCGCAATTTTTTCTTTTCTGCTTTTAAGAGCTGCTTCTTCAACTTTTTTTCGCTTTTTCTGCTGCTCCAGTTTTAAGCTGTTTTTACACAATTTTCAGTTAGCGCGTTTGCCAATTCGATTTTGTCTTCTTGGAAATGTTTTTTATGACGGAATTGTAGCTAATTGTAAGAAATAACTAAATTTTTGTCGCGATTTTCTGCTCAGTGGCGCTGTCAATTGTTTCGATTTTTCTTCTTCTTCCAGTGCTTTTTGTCTAAATTCCAAGATGGCGAATTCTCGCCTTTTTTCGTACACAGGGCTGCATCAATTAATATTGGGTATTTTATGAAATTTTTTGATAGTTAATCTCTCGGGAACAAATATATTATTGATTGATTTAGTATTTTACTTTAATATTGATTTAGTATTTTATTTTAATATTAACATCGTACTGCATTAGATACTAACATGACAACGGCATGTATAAGCAATTATTTCAATAGTTGATTATTTTCAAATTTAAACAAAAACCCAAATAAAATTATTTATATACGAAATATCAAATATCATAATTTCTTTCAGTACATAATATGCTATTTTATTTCTAATAACACTAATAATATGACGCTTCAAATGCATAAATTCCCGTTTTAAAATTATATTTCTTAAAAAAGGCAACTATGCTCTGAACGGGCTACCAAATTTTTGTCTTTACGCTATAAACAGAAATGTCAACTTTGGTCTATAGGAGGTAGATTTTCATCGGTTAACTTATTGGATTTTGTGTCATATGTAATTTATTAATAAAGTTAATAATAATAATGGACTTGTACGATGATATTGACACCAAACCGCGGGCCAGCCAAATTGACGGCTGGTCATCAGGTATCAAAATGCTGCAAACACAATTGGCCATTAAAAAGGCACAAGGACCAAAAGAGCCACCCAAAAAACCGGTAAACTTTGCATATCTATATATTGTCCATTTTTAATATTATTAAAATGTAATAATATCAAGCAGCTGATGACACCAGTGGTCAACTTGCGAGCAAAGAAAATCGCAGCAGAAGCAGAAGCGAACCATTTGAGCAACACGAAAATAGAAACACCTCTATTGACGCCTAAACCAGTTATTACTGCCAAACCTTTGGAGCCAGTAATTGAAAATGCAAAATCAGATGATTGCTGGGATTTTGTAGATGAATATGACCCGGCGTGGCCGAATGAATATGAAAAATTAAAGGACAAAAATCAAAATAAAGAGAAAGATCATAAAGGAAGTGGTGGTACAGGCAGTGGACGAAGTAGTGAACGAAAACGTGGTCGCGGCCGAAATAGCACACGAGATTCATCACCGCCTGTTAAGTTTTCCGGTTTTGGTCAGCGTCAAACTGAAGAAGAGAATTACAGTCCACCTCCTCAAGGATCTGTGTCCAGTAAAGGCGGTGCTGCAATTGCGCCACCACCTTCGCTGCAAGAAATTTCTATTAACAACGAAAACGGTGATGGCTCTTCAAACGTAACCATACCCTACTCCGCAAGCTCTGTTGCTGCAAAAATTATGGCAAAATACGGCTTTAAAGATGGTCAGGGACTGGGCAAACAGGAGCAGGGTATGTCTATGGCCTTGCAGGTGGAAAAGACTTCAAAGCGTGGTGGTCGCATAATACATGAAAAGGATGTGTTTTTGCCACCACCAATAGCCCCTAACAGTCCACCTGCAACCATGGCACCACCAGCAACACCAGCCCCAAGCACGCCCTCCCTAACATTAGCACAAGCCGTTGCTGAAGTCCCACCGCCTGAACCTAGCATTACAGAAATCATGAAAGAGCCCAGCAAAGTGGTTTTGTTACGGGTGATTTCTATGCAAAGTCTAAAGAAAATAGTTTTAATTTCTCTCTTTATTATAGAATATGGTCGGTCCAGGAGATGTTGATGAAGATTTGGAACCTGAAGTTAAAGACGAATGCAATACTAAATATGGCGATGTAGCAAATGTTATAATACACGAGGCATTTGGCACGACCCCAGAAGAAGCAGTGAAAATATTCGTCGAATTTAAACGAATCGAAAGCGCCATTAAAGGTAAACATAATCTTATATTAAGTAACTTCTTTATTACTAAATATTTACTTAAAATATAAATTTTTGTTTAACAGCGGTAGTTGATTTGAATGGACGTTTCTTTGGTGGACGTCAAGTGCGCGCTGGTTTCTACAATTTCGACAAATTCAAAAGTTTTCAATTACACTAAATTGATTAAGAATATATTATCTATTAGGATTTATTTGTAAAATTCTACAGTAAATTAAATAATAACAACCATTAAACTTTTATTAATTGGGATTCATTTAAATTCAAAACTATGGTAGATAATTTTTAGGGTGGTATAAGTTGTTGCGCATTTTTGTGTTTCCAGAGCATTTTACTAGTTAATATGTATGTGTAATTCTAACTTTTAACATTGTCTACTTTCTCATTTTCTATTTAGTCTTAATATTTTTATTTTAATACTTTAATTTTATAAATTGGGGGTCTTTATGTGGAGGTCGGATATCGCCCGATCGGGATCACAAGTAAATGAAATGGTAATAGCATATCTGGGACATACAAAATATAAGTAGAAAAAGTATTTAAGTAAGTGATTATAAGATAAAAATACCAAAAAATACCTTTCTCCTTCGGTAACTTGTTCAACGTGATGTAAATTTTCAGCACCCGAAGTAAATGCGCTAACTCGAGCTTTTTTCGGTTCAATTGCTGACTTGGTCAGATTTCCATTGCTGCCATCAATGAAAATGAAACGACCTCCTTTATAATCTTTTTGATATGTGTTCAAATAAAGTAAAGACGTATAGTGAAAAGATTCATAAGTATCCTGAAAAAAAAAAACGAAACCTCTTGGCACTTTCTTATTTTAATTACATTTATTAACTTGCCTTATCTATATGTTCATGCCAATATTCATCATTCATTGTTCTAGCGGTTGCGTTTGTTAGTCGTGAAAAAAACGTGGGATCCGTTAGATAAAGACTTTCAGCAGGTATTTCAAATTGCTCGGCTATAGCTTTTTTAATTTTGTTTTTGACAGTCTAAAAAATTATGTTAATGTCGTATTAAGAGTTATAGTACATACTTACATTATAAATCGTTAAATGGTGCTCTTTTAATTCGGCTACTACTTTTGGCACACGATACGCATTAACGAATTGTTCCTTATATGAAAGAGCCCCAGTGTGTAAGTTTAAAATGGAAGCACCTCCAGATGAGCCCGCCATAGACAATATGGTACGCGCCAGATTTAAGAGCTTATCCACTTCATCTTCCTCTACCAGCTGATCACTGACAAAGCGACCACACTTCTTTGGTACGCAGTTCGGATATCGACGTATCTCCGCTTTGTAGCTTTTTGAACATTCAAATTTCTGTATCCGCAATAACAGTTTCTCTTTAATTAAGGCAAATTTTGTTTCGTTGCTGTTATGTTGCTGAGAATAAAAATAAACAACAATCATCACAGAAGTTGCTATCACTGCCCGAGTCCATAAACGATGTGTTGAAGCCTGAGTCGCATGCTGCAATTCGGCACTAATATTTGCTCTAATGTTGTTCAAAGTGAAAAATCAATAAATATTTTAATATACTAACGTATTAAATAAAAACTTACAGTTTACTCTGAAGATTTGTAGTGCCACCATTCGTGGTAGGGCTAACATTTTGATCCACCTTTTGCTTATTTCCATTGTTTCTCTGTCTCAAAGAACTTGTCGTCATTTTTATGGCAGTTTAGAGTGTTTTCAAGTGATTTGCTATTCTACAATAGTTACAAACTTAATAGACTACATATGTGCATGTGTAGTGTATGTGTAAATAGTTTGTCCAGTGCCTGCAGAACTGTAATAGTTTGAGTAATTTTAAAAAAATATGAAAGAATATAGAGTGATTTTATTTTTTTAACTGATTTTGTAGGTTATATTTTTTAAGTATTAAAATTACATTATTTTTATTTTTTTCCTAATTTTTATTAACGTATTTTACGCATACATATAGGCGCAATAACAGCTCTGGCCACCCTGTTGGTCATATGGAAAACAGCTGACGATAAGAGCTAGGTAATTTGCTGTAACTTCCCGACTGTCTACTGATAAACACAGTGAAAGGATGTCGCGTTTCAGTGGAGCGCTACAATTAACTGATCTGGATGATTTCATTACTCCTTCACAGGCAAGAATATTTAATTAACATATCCTTATTTAAAAAAAAAAAAATCTTGACAAATATAACAAATAACAGGAATGCGTCAAGCCAGTTCCCATAGAAAAGACCAAGTCGAAAACTGGTGCTAAAATTACCATACAGGGCGATGGTTATTATGAAGAAACTGAGGTATGTATATAAGACTTTTCATTTTCGTTTATCTATATATTATATTTTATTTGCTACAGACTGGTAAGCAAAAACTGCAAAAAGTAGAAATAACACTGCAGGATTGTCTCGCTTGCTCCGGTTGTATCACATCAGCCGAAGGTGTACTTATTACCCAACAAAGTCAAGAGGAACTATTAAGAGTGCTCCAGGAAAATAAAGCATTAAAAAACCAAAATGCCAGCGAAAGCGTGAGTACCATTGTTGTAACAATTTCACCACAGCCTGTAATTAGCTTAGCCCATCGTTACAACTTAAATCCGGCGGAAGCCGCCAAACATTTAAGTGGCTATTTCCGCTCGCTGGGTGCGGATTATGTGCTGAACACAAAAATTGCAGACGACCTAGCTTTGCTTGAGTGTCGTAACGAATTCGTCGAGCGTTTTCGTGACTCCAAAAGCGGGGACACAGCCGCAGTAACACCTCTGCCAATGCTTTCGTCTTCTTGTCCGGGTTGGGTTTGTTATGCAGAGAAAACGCATGGTAATTTCATTTTGCCTTATATTGCTACCACCCGTTCGCCGCAGCAAATAATGGGGGTTCTGGTGAAACAATGGTTAGCAAGAAAATTAGATTGTGCGGCAGAGCGAATATATCATGTAACAGTAATGCCATGCTATGACAAGAAGTTGGAAGCTTCACGCGAGGACTTCTACAGTGATGCAAACAACTCGCGTGATGTGGATTGCGTTATTACGTCAAGTAAGTGAATCAAATAATCTCATTTTTATACATGTCAATGTATTAAAAACATTTTTATATTAAATTTTTGATTGTTTTCAGTTGAAATTGAGCAAATGCTTGTAAGTGCTGATACACCGTTGGATATGTATACACCATTAGAAATTGACTGGCCATGGTACTCTAGGACGCCAGAAGCTTCAGTATGGGCGCACGAATTTTCCACTTCAGGTGGATATGCAGACCACGTCTTTAAATACGCTGCTAAAGAACTCTTTGATGAAGATGTGGAAGTACTGGAGTATAAAAATTTGAGGTATGTTATTAAATTAATGCCAAAAATTAGTATATAGATTAAAATTTGTTTGCCTTAAATATTAGAAATCCAGATTTTCGTGAAATTTCCTTACAACATGATGGTCAGGTAGTACTTAAGTTTGCCATTGCTAATGGTTTCCGCAACATACAAAATTTGGTACAAAAACTTAAACGTGGAAAAGCGCCATACGATTTCGTCGAGGTCATGGCCTGTCCTTCTGGTAAGATTTATTTATTTAACATGTTTATTTTAAATAATTTATAAATTCTCATTTCATTTTAGGTTGTATTAATGGTGGTGCACAAGTGCGACCACCCACAGGCGTTCCAATACATGAATTGAATCAACAGTTAGAAGAGCTTTACAAACAGTTGCCGAAATCTAGACCAGAAAATGAAGATACAAGGCAAATTTACAATAAATTCTTCGATGGTGCACACACTGACAAAGCGAAAATGTTATTACACACCAGCTACCATGCCGTGGAAAAAATGAATACTGCACTTAATATTAAATGGTGAATGCAAATACTTTGACATAAATGCTTAATCGTGGTATTGTATGTGGATTTACACTTTAAGAGGTATCTAAAGTAATAAAAATTATATAAAATGGTTTCTAAATATAAAAGTAAAATTTTATTAACATTCGTTACTTTTAGCAATTCTCATAAGATTTTTTTAAAATAAATATCCCGGAGAAACGATAGTCTAAGTTTGTTATTGGCTGCTTTAGAAGGGATAAGTTACAGCTTTTAAGTTTGTTTTCCGCGTGTAATGTTATAGTATATACTATTTTGTTATCATAAGAACTAACTGAGTATGCATGTGCATATGGGCCAACCAAAGCTATTTTTTTCCTTGGTAAGTTTTACGAATGTCATGGAAACTTCAATGAATTACTACTTTTGGCGCATGTGCAATAATTTATGTTTCACTATTTACATATGCCCCCATATGACGAATTCACAAAACATGATTGGAGTTGTTGTTCGTCTAATTGTTTTATTTCAATATAGTTAGTAGGTGTCGACACAGTCAACACATTTCTGATTCACAGCTACACTGCTACCTTGGTGATAATGGTGACAGGAATTTTGTCCAAAACCACGTAAGCAAGTTAATAATTTCATTATTGGTAGCGGTTTTAGGTAGTCTTATTCACACACACATACGCTAGATCTAAATCAAAGTATATATATTTATGTAGATTTATAAATAATTGTAACTTATATATACATACATATATGTATGTGCTAATGAACGCTGTTTAGTGAGCATTAAAAAAAGGTAATTCAAAAGTTAATTTGGGGGTATGTAATGGGAAAAATAAATAATTTCAACTCTGCCCAAAAAGTTATTTATTATATGTGGTGATTGTGTGGCAGCAATAACTGTCGGCTTTCTAATGGGATGTGGGTTTGAAAGGGGTGAAGAAGTTTGACAGTAAGAAGGTCAAGATTATTCACATACACTTGCAGGACTTAAATTGATGCAGACGTTTAGTGAATATTTAATATTTGCGGCGAAAGTGTAAGGTTAAGTTAATGCGAGGATATTTCGAAGACAATTTATTAAAATTTAAAAAAAAAAAAAGTATCCCAGGATACGGAACTAACGGGAAATATAAACTTAGCAACTACAAATTTGTGTTTGCTGCCTCCTAAAAGTAGGCTATGTGAAATTGCAACGACGCTGCGGAAAATCGAAATTACCTGGAATCGAATGATTGAGTAATAATTGATTTAGAAAAGGAAAAACGCTACACGTTTTGCCATAACGTAACTTCAATTTCAAAACAAGCATATATTATTAAAATCAATAAAAGAAATCGTTTAAACAATTTGAATAGAAATATTTAAATAATCTTAAAGCTAAAAGTTCGACTAGGTAAATATATTTAAATGAAGATATATGTAACTAAATCGTACGTTTGTATTAATATTTCTATCAATAAAGTGCTAGCTAATTTTATTTATGTATAGTACATAAAATATGAATACATATGTACATAAACGTTTTTTATGTCAAATATAAAACTTTTAATTTCCAAACTTTTTTTTTTCCTTTCAGTACTAATTGCAAAATATATATTGCAACTGAAAAATAAAGTAAGAAAATTTGTGGTCTCTTGCCAAAAAAGAAAATTCCAAAACAATTTATCAACCGAATTACAGTGTACTTAAAAGTTATTAGAAATCATCTATATAAGAAACAAGAATGGCCGCACAGAATTCTTTTAATCATTCGTATGGTGTGCCGGCAGTCGCCGCTGTCACTGCTGCCTCAACAAACCCAACAATACCACCCATGGAAGGTGCCAAGCAAAAAGGAGGTGCATCCACTATCCGACGTCTGGATTCTGCTGCACCGAATAAACGCATTATGCCCGCAAATCAATATAATTCTCAAAATCAACAGCAATCACAACGTAAAGAAAATGCTTCACCAAAGCGCTCGCAGGTGGCTCAACGGCAACAACAGCAGCAACAACAATATAGTGACGCTATACAGAATGAGGATAATTTGGAGTATTTCATCAAATTTCCCACACCAAATTATCGCAGCGATGCAATGGATACGGGCGATTCGGACTTCGTATTTGTATACAATGATTCAAATGTTCCTATCGTCATGTTGCTCGGTTGGGCCGGCTGTCAGGATCGTTACCTAATGAAATATTCGAAGATATATGAAGACCGTGGGTAAGTGATGAGATGGGGAGATTTCCTATATTTCGCACTTAGAATGTCAAACATTCATTATATTCATTATTTTATTATATGTTGTTTATTTCTTTTACCATATGTATATATATTTTTTGATGACGTCTCATGTACTCGAGTACGTTTGTACATATGAATATGATAATTTGATAATGATCATTTGGAGCATACTGAAAAACATTGATGTGAATCTAGAATTTTTTTTTAATTGGTTTGAACGCTGAGAAGTATGCCGGAACATATCCCGTTAGATGACATCGACGACAACACTGATAACCCTCACCATCCCAACGGGGACTGATAATCGTTACAACAACAACAACATGCCGGAACATACATAATTGTAAATTATCAAATTACATGCAATATTGTTATGAAATAATATTAATTCATAATGGTAACATGTTATTGGAAGAAAAAATCTGCAAAAAAAAAATGTTGCAAAGTTCCGAAACCCCGCGAACTGCCTTCAGGCATATGGGAGTTGTTCTCGATCTCCCAACACTTAAGTTCTTAAGTTAATTACTATACCTACATTCGTTTTCTGTACATAATAATTACATCAATTTATTTTGTTGCGGCCAATTTATTAATTTATTAATATAAACTCTATTTAGCTCACCTTTCGAGTTTTATTTCACTCACAAAATGAATTTCCTTTTAGCTTAATTACCGTTCGTTATACGGCTCCAGTGGATACGCTCTTTTGGAAACGCACCGCAATGATTCCTATTGGTGAAAAAATACTGAAACTAATGTATGATATGAATTTTGATTCACATCCGGTGATTGTGCATATATTTTCGAATGGCGGCGCTTACCTTTATCAACACATATCGTTAGCTATGCGTAAACATAAGACGCCCATACAAATACGTGGCATGATTTTTGATTCTGCACCTGGTGAGCGTCGCATTTTGGGCTTATATCGTGCTGTGACAGCAATTTATGGAAAAGAGCGGAAGAAATGCCATTCTGTAACGGCACTAATTATAACTTTAACTTTAAGCATTATGTGGTTTGTTGAGGTGAGTAGGCTAAACACACGAGCACGGCATTTTTCTGGTTTAAATAACTGCAAATATTATGCTATCATGATTTATAAAATATAATATTTACTAGGAAACGTTTGCCGCTTTTAAAAGTTTGTTTTTCAAATCTGAACCGGTACAAACAAATCCCTTTAGCGATTTGAAAAACGAGGCCACACAATTTCCACAATTGTTTGTTTATTCAAAGGGAGACGTAGTGATTCCTTATCAGGTACGTATTTCACATCAATCTAATTTTTTATATAATAATAATTTTATACGAATTTTTGAATGCAGGACATTGAAAAATTTATTAAAATACGACAAGAGCGTGGTGTGGATGTATCAGCTGCATGTTTTGAAGATGCCGAACATGTAAAAATTTTTACAAAATATCCGTCACAGTACATCCATTGCGTATGTTCATTTATCAACAATTGTTTATCACGGCCTTATAAGGGCGGTAATGGTTTGGAGACGGTCACTGACAGTGGCTCACCAACCAGTTCAATTCGTTCTATACTGGGTGCTAATTCCTCTAAATATGATTAAAGAAAATATTATATGAACCGTTATTTATAACGCGGATAAATTACTTAATTTCAACTTTTTAGTTATCACGAGTGTGAAGTATTGATCGAAAGTAGCATCTGGAAAGATGAAGTATGTGTGAGCAGCTTACATACTTTTGCAATATTTTAATATTGTTAGTGCACAATATAAAATAAATAATCTGCGTTACTAACTAGAATATAATTTTACTATTTGATTATTTAAAGCGAAAGCAAAAATATAGCTTTATTACTTTTTGATCACAAAAGTATTATTAGTTTATGTAGTAAACCTTCAAATTGTGATACTTATAGACGAACACAAAAACAAATTATAGATTTGACACTTGTATGAGTGGATTTCAAATCGTTTTATTCAAACACGTACAATTAAATATTTTCCTATTTAATATAAATACTTACTTGCTTACTTACTGAACAAAAGTTATGTATATGGCTTTAAGTATAAGTGAATGAATTTAAATAAATGCCTGTTCCGCAGGAAAAATTTTAAGGTGAATATATGTTGTAGCAACTGACTTGTTCGGAATAACTTTTTGGTTAGATACGAAATCAAAATATTAATATAAATGTATATATAGTTTTACTAGTGTTAACTAATCTTTGCCTAGGAAGAAAGTTATCTCTTTCACTGTTAATGTATCTTTAAAAAATAAATTAGTATATAAAAATATAAACGTTTCCTGAGAAGAATGTTTTGGAAGAAATACACCTTCTTTTGTGTTCCATTTACAATCGTTTCACTAGCAACTTTTGTAGCAACCTGCAACCTTTTTATTATACACTCAATTCCAACCGCTAAAGGTAAACAAATATATTAGGTCTATTAAAATTAAATAAATGGCTAAACATCATCCAGATTTAATCTTTTGTCGTAAGCAACCTGGAGTTGGTAAGTTTTAAATTTTTAAAGATTTTAAGTTTTGTAATGTTTATTTAAATATATAGCTATCGGCCGATTGTGCGAAAAATGTGATGGCAAATGTGTTATTTGTGATTCCTATGTTCGACCATGCACATTAGTACGTATTTGCGATGAATGTAATTACGGATCTTATCAGGGGCGTTGTGTTATTTGTGGCGGACCAGGTGTTTCCGATGCTTATTATTGTAAAGAGTGCACAATACAGGAAAAAGACGTAAGTGTTCATACATACGTGGAATTTAACATGCAATACAATAACAATTTTTTAGCGCGATGGTTGTCCCAAAATTGTAAATCTTGGAAGCTCTAAAACAGATCTGTTCTACGAAAGGAAAAAATATGGTTTTAAGCAAAAGTATGTGTAGTTACATTTTTAAATTCTTCCTTCATTACTAACGTATTTTTTAATGTTTTATTTTCAGCTATTAGCATTGGATATTATAATTTCCTATATTTTATACTTTAATCCACAAAATATATAAATTTAGCAAACAGACATATAATATACCTCAAATCAAAGAATAAAAATGTGAATTCATCTAAAATGATTACTACTTTATTTTTTATTTGAAATGCATACAAGTACGATTAGAGTAATAGTTTAAGTTTAATAATTTTATGCTTGCACAGCTTCGTCTCCACTCAGTGAATACTGTAAACAAAGTTTATCGAATTCTGTTGACTTCTTTTCTAAATCGGTAACAAATTCACTTTTTGGATGAAATTGTTTCAATTGTTCCCAATAACGAGCAATCGTTTCATGCGACTTTCCAGTCAAGTGGGCCAGCACCATCATGTTGATTAGTGTATCGTAATCATTGTGCTTTTTAGTCAAAGCATCACGTAAAACAGCTTCTGCTTCTTCATACCGTTCCAAACCCAAGTGGACGACTGCCTGACCATTTAGAAGCAATGGTGTTGGATTATGTTTTTCACAAAATTCTTGAAAAATATGGAATGCATCTTGCATCTGTTCAGTGCCAAGGCTTAGTGCAATCCATGCTTGAGCCAGCTGTGTTAAGGTGGCGTCATCTGAGATTTCTTGCATTTTAGCTACCAGTTGTTTTGCCAAATCAATACGATTCAATCTCAATAAACATTGTACAGATAAAGCCATTGACTCAAGGTTTGTTGATCCATGTAAAATTTTTAAGGCATTTTCAAATTGTCCATCATAGCAATAAACAATGGCGGTGGCGATATGCCAAATATTAGTTTCATCCTCTTCGCTAGCAACTTTATCAGTTAGCTTGTCAAGTATGCTTTCAATTTTTGCAGGCTGTTCAAAGGCTTCATTCACATAACGTAATGCTAGTAAAGCAGTGCTGTTATTCTCCTTTATATCAGTTGCGATGAGGCGGCCAGAATCGATAGCCAAGTATGAGAGGTACATATACGAGAGTAGCTCTATGGTGGCAGTACCTTGTTCGGGAAGCACAAAGTTAATAGAGCCCATAAAATTTCCGATATAGTATTCATTTCGTGCGTAAAATAATGTAGAATTGGTGTCTTCTTCGTTTTGCACTGCTTTGCTCATTATGGTAATAATTGTTTTGAATATTAATGAAAATTTATTATTTTTCGGTGTTCAATATAATTTGGTCCCAAATGACGTGTAACAAAAACAATGTCAATGTAGTGTCAATTCAAATTGGCTATTCACAATCATGGCACATTTTAAAACAGGGTGTATAATAATTTGTTTTTGCTGAATATATAGACATATACATATATCTATTACTATGCTTATACAAAGTTATGCACAATATGTTTTAAATCAATTAAATAAAAAAAATTAACCCAAAAAGATCTTTGTAATTACAAATAAAGATATTTCCTTGGAAATTAGTTTTTGCTAAATTTACTGGCTTGTGATCTTCATATTTTTAGATAATTGTTAAATAAAACGTAAAGCCAGAGCAAGAATGAAGATGCTTACACTAACTTTTAATTTGATTTTGTTTTTATTGTGGAGTTTTCTATTATACATCGCCTTCAGTTATTTACTACACTAAATGTTTTAGTAAGTATGTATTTATCTCTGAACCTTTCACAGGCACATTTTCTATTATATCAAAATGATCATAGCCCTCAAATAATTTAAATTCGATTTCTAGACCAGTCTCTCTCAATTTCTTTGTAAATGCTAGAGACTGTCCTTTAAATGTTTCACTGTCATTTTCCGCTACTAAAACGTGTATACGTATTTGTATTTGTTTCGCTAACTCGATGAATTCTTCATCCAATTTCCAACAAATTGGTGAGAGTTCTTCGGCGCTTACTAAATCCAAGTTCAATATGTTCGCCGGGTTAACGCTTGGCAAATTCCATAATTCACGTAAATCAAAAACGCCACTGATCAAGAAAAACGACACCGTATTGTCAACAAAAGGTAATCTTAGTAAGCTGTTATTGAACAATAGCGTCATCATGTAGGCACCAGCTGAATGACCACTTATTGATATTTTACTGAAAATTTAAATAACAAGTTAAAAGTGAACAAATTTTCATTTTAAGATACCTCGCTTTAGTATCGCTTGCATATGCGTACAACCACTCAAAGAAGTGTTTAAATTGTTCGTTAAGTGTGGCGAGTGACACGGAGGGGCATAAATTGTAATCAACTGCAATTACACGAAAGTCTTGTTCCACTAAAGGTTCTACGAAAGAACCAGAAGTACTTCTATCCAATTCTTGCCAGTAGCCACCGTGTATATAAACGAAAATTGGTGTCCCTGTATACATACATACATATGTATGTACACATAAAAAAGTAAGATTAGTATAATTCATATATTTTTTCTTCATATCATACCGTTTTCCGTATCCTTATAATATATGTCTACAATTCGGTTATCTACTGTACTGTTTTTATTGCTTTTAAAGCTCTTTCCATAAGAAACATCACGGCGAACTTTATATTTTGCGAGTGCCGATTCAGTTTCTAAAAATAAAAGTTTTGACTATATATGGATTATAAGTATATAATCAAAGCACCCACGCTCCGTTGTGACCTTTAGAAAATGCTCGATTACTGCTTTATCAGGCTCCTCGGCTTCTAAAAAACGCTTTGAATTCTTTGTGGGTGAATATTCCTTACTCAAATCAATTGCATTTCTTTCACCACCACCATTTATTGTATACATTTCTAATTGTTACACCAGCTGCAGTCACTACTTAATAATGCTCTTAAAATTTCTGAAATCTTTAAAGAAGCCTTATCAATCTAAGCATATATGCTTAGAGTGCATGTTTGGTGCAAATTTACTACATACACATAGTTGTAGTCAAAGCATGCATATATATACACATGCATATCAACATCTAAAATGCAAAATAACGTAACATCACTTTTCATAAATTTACAAGTGAAGTAAAAACGATATAATAGAAACCACTCATATTGAAACAAAATATGTGTTTTGGTTATAAAATTGTTAGATATTGGATATATGGGAGAGTGGAAGCTTAAACGTTTATAATATTTACATACATATACATATGTAGTGGATCGTAAGCAATAGAAACTCAATTTCGAATGATGATACGTTGTTTTGCATTTTAAATAACGATTTGTAGATTCTTTGCCAGACAGACACAAATCTCAGGAACGATAGAATGCATGACTGGTGTAAAATTACCATATACATATGCATAGTTGATGCGGCCACATACATATACATATACATACATATGTATATTTTTCTTATCATACCGGTTTTTGCATTATCTGTTAAAATTTGGCGACAATTTTTATTTTTATACCCTATGAAGAGTATACAGTGATCAACTGAATCGATTTGGCCGTGTTTGTCTGTATTTATGAAAACTACTCCCTAATTTTTTAGATATTGAACTGAAATTTTGCGCTATCGTTTTTTGACCAAGAAGCCGATCATTTGCCAATATCGCATCACTATATGATATAGCTGCAATACAAACTAACTGCTCAAAATTAAGTGCTCGTAGGAAACAATTTTTTATTTGACTAGACATCTTCAACAAATTTTGCACAGATTATTGTGCAGTTCAACATTGCAATTTCGGAACAAATTGTACAGTTCGGGCCACTATACATGAAAGAGCTTTTGATGTTTTAAGAAATGCAACTGTCGAGCCTCTTATTGGTGCAGCCGAAGTAAATGTTATTCTTTGCTTTTATTGCAAATAATTGGAATTTACTGTTGAAAAGTAAAACAATTTAAATATCTATATTGTATATATAAATTCTTAAAATTTATTGCCGTTTAGTGTTTGAAATAATTACGCATACGATCAAATGTGCTTAGGCCTAAAGAGATTTTAAAAAATATATGCTTTCTTTATACATATTAATTATAACTAATACATGTTAGACACATTAAAGTATATAGTAGATTATGTTTGACGTACAAATAATTTGTAGTTATATTTAGACATAGAGAATACATTTACTTAACACTTGTTCGCTCGGCACCTGCATTCTCACTGCATATTATTTTAATGTGTTTGTTTTCTCTTTTAATTTATGATTAATTACTTAAATTTTTACGTTAATTTACAATTTACAGTTAAAAAATTTTTTTTTGTTATTGTTACATTAGTATGGACATAACTGCCAAATTTTTGCCAAATTTAATTTTTCAGTTACATTTTTAGTGCCTACGCGCAATATAAAGATGGATGTGTCAAATGTAACAAACATATCCACACCGCACATGATCGCTACTATATTATTATGAAAAAGTATAATAGCAATAACAAATGCAAAATTGAGTACGTTCGAATTCTGTAAAAATATATAATTTTTTTTGCTCAGGCCTATCACGAAAACAGCTTAATTAAGTGAAATAAATAAATATGTCACGATTTCTTTATATAAAAAATTGTTTAACAAAAGTATACGTATGTATGTATATGTGTGATCCTAAAGTCTATTTACAACCTACATATATATAGTAAGTATACGGTTCCGCGCTTCGAAAGAGATATTTAGCAACTTTCGCACAAAAAAAAAAAGTAATTCGAGTTGCAAGATATATTGCAGGTATGGCAAAGTACATATTCAAATGAATTAATAAAAGTTGAATAACTAGAATTAATTGGGATAGCAAGTTTTTGGAATTATGTTTAGTTTAAGTTGTTCTTAAAAATGTACACCATTGTACAAATCGGCTAAGTTAGATTTCTACATGAGAGTAGCGCTGTAAACTATTTGGTTTGCAAATTAAATAAATTAATTTCACCTTAATGTTAAACAATAGCTATGCTACTATGCCCTCTATATATACACACACACAATATATTTAGTAGCTTTTGTGCAATCAACTTAAGTAAGTTGTTGCAACGCTTTCAGCCATAACTACGATTCCTCATCGGAAATTACTATTTCTGCCACTGTGCGTTGTTTTTTTATTTCTTTCACTGTTGTGTTTGGGGTTTTCGTCTGCACCGTAGTGCAATTTGTCTCCTTTCTAACTATACTACTGCCTTCAGTATCCATAATATTTACATTTTTTAAGCTGGAAACGGAAACAATTTTTATAGTTGCTGCTTGCGCTATTGCTGTAGGATTATTGGCGTTGCTTTGTGTGACATCAAGCTTTGTACGCCCATTTGCAATGGCTATCGTCGTTTGTCTGCTATCAATGTCCTTTGTTGCCATAGTTGAATTGATGGTGGCCTTTTGTTGATCGTTGGCTAATGGATCTGCAGTCTTTTGTCTCACCAAATTGTTATTTACAGTATAATTTGTTTGTATTGCTGCGGAGCTTTCTCTAACAGTTTTTGTAACTGTGACAGCTTTTTGTATGTTCACCAAATCTGCTTTAGCTACAGTTTTCGTTTTTGTACTCGCCGCATCATCAGTTGGTGAAGGTTCCGTTGTAATTTTGTTAACTGGTCCTTTAGAATCTTCCTCAACTTCTTCTTTCGCTTCTTCTGTGGAACTGTTTATAACAATTTCAATATCAGATTCAACGTCTGACAGTATACCATTAGCTAGCTTCTCTACATCGGCCTCTAAATCACTACCATTCACTTGTTCTTCATCGTCCTCCTCATCTTCATCATCATCATCATCGTCTTCATCAGTATCTAATGTGTCATCATTGTCTTTTCTCCCATCTTTATTACTTAAAATATCGCCACTTTCGTTTTTGTGTTTGCTTTTCCGCAACGCCGCAATTTTCGCCGCATTGGCACTGGTGCTAGCAACCGCATCGTCATCCTCAGCATTATCCTCATTCGTTAGGACCTTCGCAACTTTTGCCTGACGTGCTTCCTTTAATTCCTCCTTGATCATATCTTGTTCACGCGCATATCTGTAAGTATATAAAAAAAATGCATAATTTTTAATAAACTTTACGGTTATTGTATAGAAAAATACAAAATATTCAACTTACTTTTCAATGACGTCACTTATGCGTGTTCGTTTCTTTTGATTCTCACTTAGTTTTGCTTGCAGTGATGCATCAATAGTGGCCGGATCCTTTTCGTGTGCTGTAAAATGTGTTACGGTCTCATAGAGATCAGTTTTACGACGCGACTGCAACAACTTTCCAACCTTTACGAAGGCATCATGCGCTTTACGAAAAAAAAAAAATAAACATAATAAACAATAATAAAAAATGCGTTATTTTATTTTCCCACTTTTTAAAATAATTTATAAACAATAACACAAGTATTACACGGCTTACGGCTGCAACACCGACGGGGACTCACCGATGCGCTTCATTTCGAAATTTGCCAAAGCATAGTCATACTGCCTATTGCAGTGCTCGAGCATACGAAGTACGTCGAAATAATCGGGAAACTCCTTCGTGCGATTTATGTACGCCTGCAATGTCTTATTGAACTGCGTATACGTTGTGCCATTAAAATGTATGGGCTTTTTTACCAAACGATGTGCATTCTTGCTCTCACCGGTAAGATCACAAATTTTCTCGTATATCTAGAGATTACAATGTAATGGTAACAATTATTATTATTTATTATATATTATATATTTTATGAATAAAAAAGTTTTCATGTAAGAAATCGATTTTGATCGGTCAGTTTGTATTTCAACTATATGATGTAGTGGTCTAATCTGAACATTTTGCGCGGAGATTGTAGCGCTGCCTCATATAAAATAATCTTTGCAAAATTTCCTTGAGATATCTTTTTATATAAAAAAAGTTTTCTATACAAAAAATTGAGTCTGATTGATCAGTTTATATGTCAGCTATATGCTATAGTAAATCAGAAAAATCTTTATACATACATAATTAATAGGGTCTCTGACGTTTCCTTTTTGTGCGTTATAGCATAATCTTCGTGGCAAAAAGTGAACTTACTCTACTTTGCAATATATTATACTTCATACCTGACATGCGCGTTTTTTGAAACGCTCCACTTGCAGATAACTGGAATCTTCTTCATCCCAATCCACCTCAGCAGACTCTAATACCTCAATACGCTTTGTAAGTATATACAACGCTTTATTCAACTTCTTGATCTGCTCATCGGTATGTTTATTGCCAGTACTGCTAATGTCTTCAACAGGTGGCTCACTATCCTCGCAGCCAACAGCAGTGTCTTTTTCTTTATCCTTCTCACCACTTGGGCTACCACTTTTCTCTTCGTCTTTTACCGACACCTCCAGCAACGTTTCCTTATTCTTACTACGTACTTTTAGCTCATCAACTATTGTCTTTAGGTGCAAATACACTAAATCCGGTTCTTCTTGTATATTTGTTATCACCGTACGCAAATTCTTGCCAAAGCCTTTAGAACGCACGAAATCGGGATGGACGTTATAATAATATTTGATTAATTTCGTCTTGACAAGCTTTTCCATATCCGCCGACGTATCCGCCTCGCGGCACACCTTTAACAACTCCTCATAATCACTGGTGAGCGGCAGTCGCTCTTCAGTCGTTTTGCCACTTTTTTCATTAGCAACCGGAGTTGTACCATTATCAGGTTGTTGTTCTATTTTAGCATCGCCGTTTGTAATTGAAGTGTTGGACTTATTTTTCACCGATTTTGCTTGTGTCGGTGATATTGTAGGTGAAATTGTAATAATTTCATTGCGAAGCGAAGTGTTTGTCTTTTCAGGTGATTCTGTTAAGTCTATTTTCAGTGGAAAAGTAGATTTAATAAAAGTTGATTTTGTTGTTGTCTCTGGCGCTTTGGAAGTTTTTAATAATTGAGTCTTTGATGCGTTTTTAACTGGTTCCACAAACGTCGTTGATGTGGGCGGTTGCGTTTTAGTATTGTTGATATTAGGCAATAGTTCTAATACTAAATCATCATCTTTAAAATTTTTACCGGTTGTCGTTGGGGTAGCGGCGCGTTTTAGCCATGCTTCGTCGTTTTTACGTAATAATGTTGTCGGCTTAACACGACGAACTCCTCCCGCTGGTGCATTCGTAGAAGCCGGTGTTGTTGTAATTGAGGCTGAAGCTGTAGTCATGCCCACCGTTACTAGCGACGTGGCCGGTGTGATTGCTATTGGAACTATAGGTGCTGCCGAAGTTTTGACTTTTGGTGGATAACTTAACAAACTATTGCTATTTGCTTTGTTAATCGTTGGACTCATTTGTGTGGCAAGACTATTTACATATGCGATGCGTGGTCCCGTACATGATTGTTGCAATGCGACTGGTGTGGCTAATAAACTAGCTGCGGATGCCGAAGCTATCGATGTCGTAGTTAGATTTCCACTAACAACATTGTTATTGCTATTTTTTGGTGGTAACATAATTTTAAAGTTATTATTAATATTTTTATTACTATTGCTAGTATTGCTACTGTTGTTCGTATTGTTGTTGATGTTTGTATTAATGCTGCTGGTCAATTGTGTGCGCGCCGCTGTAACCGATGTGGACGGCGGCAAACTACAAGTTGTATGCATCAATTTTGGACTGAACAACTGATGGTCACTGAACGTTGTAGCCGCACTATGTGGTGGAGTGGCTAGCAATTGAAGCGGTGGTGTGGCGCCAGCTGCCATCGACTGCACGGATGATATTAATGGCATCAGCGTAGTATTTGATGTGGAAGTTGTTGTAATGTTGCTGGGACTGATCGTAGCGGGTGGTGTACTTATTTTTCGCACTTGTGAATCAAGTTTCAGTGTGTGCTGTGGGTTTTGTAGTTGCTGCTGCTGCAATTTTGGCGGATTATGCTGTTGCTGTTTTGATTTCTGCAACTTTGGTGGCTGTGGTTGTTGCTGTAGTGGCATTTTCAATTGTTGGGTAGGTGACGATGTTGTCGATAAGCGCTTACGTAACACAGTCGGTGATGGCTGTAGTTGTGGTAATTGTGATAAATGTGGTAATTGTTGTTGTTGCTGCTGCTGTTTGTTCACGATCTGTTGTTGTTGTGGGTGATGTTTTGTGTTTAGCGTTTGTGTTAAATGTCTTGGTGGCGTGGGTGATTGTCTTTCCTTCAAACTGGTTATCGCAGTATTTGCATTAATTTTTAAAAGACTTGTCGCAGCAGTCTTTGACAAAATTAATTTACTGGTGGCAGCTACTGTTTCCGCCGAAATTTTTGCTGCTGTCTCTGTATTTGACACGGTAATTCGGCCAACAGCATTGCTGTTAGTAATATTGGATGAACCAACATCAACAGGACTGCGTCGTGTGATTGTTATGCCGCTGGGTATTGGACGTGGTTTTGTTTTTTTATGTTTTAGTTGATTTGTTGTCACATTTGCAGAACATTTTGTGGCGGTTCCCTTTATGGGTGTTATCGTGGCTGGAATTGATGGAGCAATAAACGCTTTCTTTGTTGGTACCTAAGAGAACAAACATTTTTTTAAACAATTATCAGAGAAATCTATAGCATATGAGAAAATATTACAAACGTGTATAAAAAATTTGGGCGAAACTCTACTAATGCCACTCTAAAACTATAATTTTTAAATTGAAATTAATTAAATTTTATTGATTATAAAATAAACATTTAATATATTGACAAGCTTTCTTTGATAAACTTAATTTAAATTACATATGTACATATTTTTTTATTTTTCAACCTGCTTCTGGAGAAAATAGTTCGAGCTGCAGAACTAAATAGAGAAGGTACCATCTTCTATAAGAGTGTACAGCTGCTGGCGTATGCCGAT
>NW_017537079.1:1699024-1706493 GCF_001853355.1 Bactrocera latifrons | reverse complement strand
CTAGGTCATGTTGTCCGGATGGACGAAAACGCTCCAGCTCTGAAAGTATTCGACGCAGTACCCGCCGGGGGAAGCAGAGGAAGAGGAAGACCTTCACTCCGTTGGAAGGACCAAGTGGAGAAGGACCTGGCTTCACTTGGAATATCTAATTGGCACCACGTAGCGCAAAGAAAAAACGACTGGCGCGCTGTTGTTAACTCGGCTATAATCGCGTAAGCGGTGWCTACGCCAATCAAGAAGAAGAAGATGTACATATGATCGCATATTTACATATGTGATTTACACCACACCGTTGTCTCAAAGTACGTCCTTTGCTTATTCGCCCACTTACAACCAAAAACATCAAAAATAAAAGGCGGGAAAATTTAAAGTGGAGACTTGTCGTGGAGGAAAACAAAACATCGCATCGGTAGCGTAAACACTACCTACCGACTGCGCAGTCGGTGTTGATTGATAAAATAGAGACGCCAAAGTTAATGCAGTAGCAGAACGAATGTAAACATACCATCATGTGCTTCACAACAGAAAAACGTGTACACGTTATAAAAAATAAATTTTCAGCACTGCTGTACGTAACTTCGATTGTTGTACAGGTGATTGCAGGTATGAATTGCGCATTAATTTGTTTTAGTTTTTATATGAATAAAAAAGTTATTATGAGTTATAATTAATTATACACACATGCCATCGAGTTTAAAATAATAAACGTTAACAGCAGACACCAGAAGAAAGCTGACATTTCGTTCTTAATAAATATAAAAATAAAAACAATAAAATATGCATTCTACTTGTATTGCACTTCAAATTTGCAATATTGTTGGAAGATAACTGCACAATTTGATGCATTACAAGACGTTTTAGTATTTGTATGTATGTAGTTTAATATCGAAATAAAAAGTGGATATAATTTTAAAACTTTAGTTCTCATAGATTTTTGCGAATGTGCAAGTTGAAAATAATAAACAACCACAAATATGTAAACAAACATTTGTCAACTGTTTGTCATCTTTCACTGAATTCGCCGCGTTTACGTGAACCTCACAACTAAACACACAATTCACAAAGTCATGTGCAACCCTGGCATATCATTACCACTATAGAACCGCGAAAGACAACGACTACTCCCATTAATCTAACACCACTTTCAAGAAATTTAACTATTTGCTGGCGCGTATTGGCGATCTGTGTATGTATATGTGTATTTGACTGGTTCGCCTATTTCAGTAATGTTCTTCGTTCGCTCAACTATTCATCATCTTCGTTCCGATTGTTGGTATTCGCATGAAATCGGGGAAACTGAAGTCTCCAATATGAACTTCGCTACTACACCTTGTAGAGTTTAATATACCTTTGAGTTGAGCAAGTATAAACCTTGCGCACACATAAACATATCTCTATTTAATAAACACATGTAGTATGCTCTGCTGACCATTATTTCTGCAGGCGAATTATACTGAGCACAATGCACGTCAACGACGTCGACTACTATTGACTGTAGTTGCGCTTATTAGCCATACAATTATAGCGCCAACTCAAAACACACACAGAAAAATGTGCCATCGGTAGCATAGATCCAACACAAACCGACAGACAACTCGTCAAATAATTGGCCTTACCGAATACAAATTAAAAATGTATTCATAGTTTCACAGTTTGTCAGTATAATACTCGTACTACTTTTATCGCCCTCTTTTTTATTTACACTCAATTGCCATTTTACCTCATCTTCGTCCGAGGAATCCAATACAATCACAGAACTCATTTTTTCACTGCGAATATTCCTCTTTTTCACATGAGGCTGCCTGTTTGTCGCCCCTACACTTCTTTCTATATCAAAGTTTACAGCGCGCAAAATTACTCAAATTTGGTATTTCACAGCAACGCTCGCGTAATTAAACAATAAATATGTCTACGTGATCTACTGGTTGAAGGGAATTGTAATTGTTTTACACAAAAAAAAAAAACAAATGAATTAATGGCCCGGCGCACTTTAATAGCACTGCAACTTGAGAATATCCACATTCGACGGCGAATAATTGACTACTTGTGCAATAATTCATATGTCGCAAGTTAAATGTGATTTTCGCCGTGCTGCCTTCTATTGTATTGTGGTCGTTTTGTTTTCTTCTTGATTTTTTCCCGAAGAAAATGAACAAAATTCGATGTTTTCGATTGGAATAACACATTTTGTGACATTTTGGTGTTGTTGTTCGCCGCAACTGTAACAGATATTCGCCCTCAAATGAGAGTCAATTGAGCCCGCGAAACACCTCTCCGAGGAATAACTGAATAAAAGCGAATTGTACGCATGGCGAATATGTGTGGTTGGGGTATTTACTACTTGAAAGGTGTGAGGCAGAATTGTGTGACATTTGAAATTTAAAAGACATTTTGAAGAGCATACATGGTTGCTTTTAACTTTTATTACATACTGCTTCACTTTATAAATAAGTACGGAAAACTAAAGTGTTTATTGTTTTAGCAAAACAATAAATTATTAATTTCTTTAAAGTTTCACAAACTTCAAAACATTTTTTCTGCTGTGGAATGTAAAAAATGCTTGCTACCGAAATTGGAATCTTTATTGATGAAAATATTTTTTTAAGCATTGAAATTCTTGTCAAATTATATTTCAACTCAAAATATTAGTTATCAAAACAGCTACATATATACATTAAGTTGAGCTAATCGAAGCGTTGAGTTTTATTACGCAAGATTAGTATATTATAGAACATATTCTTCATCACCATGTGGAAAATACAATTATTTATTTWTTGTGGTATTTGTATTTGGTTTCTGGCAATTTTTACCATTTTTCCCAAGAAACCAAATATGAGGGAAGCGTTGTTTAAACAGAGGCAAACTGTGAAAAAAGAAATTAATTCCTTACGTTCATTCAATCAGTCAATTTTAGTTGGCAGCAAAGATCCAATCCGCAATGTGGTTATCACAAAGTGGTTATCGGGTTCCAGCCGTCTTGTTAAATATTTCCATCGTGCTCCGGGATACTATCAACATTTCTCACCATTATATAATTCAAAATATCAAATTATACGTTCAACATCAGAAATATCAGACGCATTGAAATCCTTAAAGCAATTATTTTTATGTGATTACAATAACACTGATTTGCTTTTGAAGATGGCTAAAAAACATTTTACGTTCTATTCGCTTTACGGGCATCAGCGGAAGCTGTGCAGACAATATCCCTTGCATTGCTGGAACAAAAATTTCCTGGCAGAAGTGTGCAAAATGTATCCGTTTTTAACAATGGTTGTGTATAAGATGCTGTTGAAAGATATTGGACAAATGTTAAATGATAAAAGGTAAACATTTTTTTATTATTTAACCCATTACTTTTTTAATAATATATGAAGTTAGAATTCAATTATATTGAATTCAAAATTAATTTATTTTAACAATAGTGGTTATGGTTCGAGAACCTTTAATTTATTGCGGTTTTCGCTGCATACAACTTCACATAACATGCACTGTTTTCGTCGTTTATTTATTACATTATTATTATATTTGTTTTTATTTTAATATCAAATTTTATAAATGTTCTTTTACGAAATAAAAATGTAAATTCCTAATCAGATTAATGCAACACTGTGCTCTAGTGAATATATGAGACCTACCACATCTTTTAAATTTTTAAAACCATATAAAAATCAGTTAAAAAAAATTATAAATTTACTTTCTATGGAAATCATAAAATATTCTTAAAGAAACTATGCACTATATAAAATAATTAAATTTATTACTAAAGCTCCTTAATTTTGAGCATCGTATTGCATTATTGTTGGGATCAAATTTAATATATTTAACATCTGGTAGCCTTTTACTCTGTTTACATTTGACAGCTGTCTGGGATATAAATAAGGGGAAAAGAAAATGTAAAAAGCTAACATAATGAAGAAGCCGAATGGAGTTCTTCTTGTTATTGGTTTGCTCTTGAGTCGAATAGTTTAATATCACGGAGTTTAATGTAGGACGATAAATTAGAAAAGTGTTGTAATTTCCTTGGGTTTACATATATAGAGTATGTGTGCTACTGGAATAATGTTTTGAAATTAAATTATAAGGATGCCGCTACATCTACGGATCAAGTGAAAACGGGGATATGATTTTTGTTTAATGTGTAAATGCATTAATTTATCAAGTATCATTATGCGAAGTGTTGTTGTATTTACATTAATAAGTGTGTGTAAAAGTTATTAAGCACCTGAAAAATGTATGTTAATGTTTGAACAGGAAATATGCATGAATACTTTGCATATCCATTGATTACATATATGTATGAAAAAAATAATTATTAATTTGCTTTAAAAAGGTGAATTTTGTAATAGTAAAAAGTGTTTGTGTTAAATAACGGTGTACAGTATTTTAAGTTTTGTGTGAATGCATTACTAAGATTACGCGTCAAGCTTTGTGCCTTTGGAAGTCGAATGTCCAAAACAGATTCAACAACTATTTCATTGCTTACTGGAGCATCTGTGGAAAGCGTCAGCAGGACACGCGCTCAGCAACGCATCAGCCTAACAACAAAACGACGAAAAATGTCACGTCGCGCTAATCTGATAGGTATTTGTGGCGTTAGCAGTCTGTGCATATTATTGCTGATAGCGACAACCCAACATCGACCTGCCTCTATGACCATATCTAACGGCATGTCCGTTGGCGTTGGTGACATATCAGGCGTACAGACCGGTTATGTCGATCGGCATCATGTGGGCACTGCGAGCGTAGCATATAATATGACTGCTACAATAGCGGATGTCCTGGCGGCGCAACGCTCGAAGATTCTAACCGAAATGGAAAATTTCGAATATCCACAAGGACGTTTTGGTGTCGACGCGGAAAAACTATCTGACATGACGCCTGAAACAAATGGTACACCCGTACGTAGTGTTATCATCACAACTTGGCGTTCGGGCTCAACATTCTTGGGAGACATATTGAATGCCATGCCTGGCAATTTTTATCATTATGAACCGCTATTATCATTTGGTATTAATCAAGTACGCGATCCCTCGGAGGGCAGCGAAGCGTTACATATGTTACGGCATTTACTTCATTGTAACTACACAGATATGCAGTAGTATCTTGAATACGGTAAAGAACACTCATATCTGTTTGAACATAATGAACGTTTATGGAGTGTGTGCAAAGAGTTTCCTCACTATTGTTGGCGTCCTAAATTTCTCTCACCCACATGTAAACTTTTTCCCATGCAGAGCATGAAAGTGGTGCGTTTACGATTATCATTGGCGAAGGCATTACTTGATGACAAAAGGTAAGGGGCTAATTAATTTTATACTTTATCTTTTTGAAATAAATAAATTAAAATACTTCAGAGCGTTCTAAGGTAAATTTTGTATCGTATCTAAAAAAGGGTAATAATATATAAAAGGGTATAATATATAATTAGAAGTAATGCTAAACAAATAATGCTAACAAATACGTTTAAACACAAAAATAAAAATAAATTAACTATTGCAGAGTGGCAATTTAATCGATAAATTAATATGGTTTTTCGCTCCAAATAGCATTCCAATATGCGTCCACGAATGTAGTATAGATCCTCAATTACCTCACCGCACACTCTTTCACAATTATTTTTTGTAAATCAAAGTGTCAGCAAAGTTCTTTGGAGAAAGAAAGTAAGAAAATAAATTTACATTCATAAAAAAAACGTTTGTGGCCCGCCACAATGAGGCATTGGAACGTAACAGTAAAAAAGTAGAGCAAATATTGTGAGACACTGAGACTCCAAACTAATACAATGACGTTGGTAGTTAGTTGGTAACGTTAGTGGACATTCAAGTGAGCCACCGGCGTTGACAGCAGCCAAGCAGTCTATTATTAATAAAAATATGACTACTATAACAGACTCGATAGTACTACTTCTGTACAAAAAAATGCTCATATAAGACAATTTCCTTTTTGCGCAAGTGTTTGCAGATTTATACCACGAATTTGCATCTTCGTTGATCTACTTCATTGTGGTTTACCTTAGAAAGAAAAACTGCACTAGAAATAAATTAATATAGTTAGTCTTTTGTTAATTTTAAAGATATTAACCCTACATTACAGTGACACTCTATCAAGCGGACATCTCAATTAACTGTGCACATTGGCCAGTCTCAACAATTTTTGATGTTTATTGAGAACATTCTATTAATCGTACAACTGTGTTAATAAGACAGAAAAGCTTGTCCTGGCATTATCCGCTTATGGAAGATTTCACTGGTGTTTGATTCATTGAGGATCTTGGAATTAAGTACGTGGTAAACCCGGCATCACACCATTTCCTAGTTATTTTAACTATAATATAAAATATATTTGGTCTAGAAAAAAAAAAAATAGCAGGTGCTATGTCTTTTAATTTGACCATACATTGAACTTAAGTATTTCCTCACTGACGGGTCTGAAGATTTAGCGAAAAGAATATGGGTGGTATGAGCACTGGTCGTGAGGTATTGAATATTCTTATTGGGTTGCACCAAAGTTTCAAGTTCTTATGTATGCATGTTGGTGTAGATATTCTCATTTACACATTCCTACAGTAACGGCACTTACTGTAATAATTCACCACTAGAGTAGGTTCTTAAATTACAAATGCGGTTTTGCTTGGTTGGTTAGTTGGCTTGCTTGCTTATTAGACACCACCTTAGAGCCGCCCGAGTTATGCATAAATATACGCATAACACGAATATATAACTGGACATACACATATGTATGCATATATTGTTAAAGGTGTTTAGTGACCCGATTTTTTTTGCTTTGTGAAGATAAATCAAAAACAGTGCGTAATAAGGTGCAATATAATACTAGAGCGAAAATTAACTCTTTCGAATGCAGCTACATACATTTGACAATTCTTATATGTATGTATGTATATAAATACATATGTAAAAGTTAAAAAAGGAAAATATATTTTCGCATCAAACTAGCGACAGAAAAGTACTTGTCTTTTATAAATTATCATCATTTTGTGAAATATAGTATATTCCAAAATGCTTGTATTATATAAATTGTGCCGATTTTATGGAATACATTCTAATTTTAAAATACCGGAACCAAACTGTCGTCAGGTGTGACCCAATTCCGTTTTCTGCTATAAAAATATCAACAACCCAACTATGTTCACGTAACAGTTGGGTAACGGTGTAACCGGAACGGATGCGGATTTATAATGTTTCTGGTTACGACTGTCACTTCAGCAAGATTTTCCAGAATTATTTGCGAAAAGTTCATATAAAACTTTATGTTCACATAACAAAAACAAATGAAATTTTGTAAAACTTGTTGGTATACGTGTACTTTTGACATGGAAATGCTTTGTTTTTTATAAAAACCCAATTTCTGTTCCAGGAAGTTTTTAAACTTGTGGGTAGAAGTCATGTCACTATCAAAGAGCTACCCTGCTAAAAAAAAAATAATAGTTCAATTAACATATAAATAAT
>NW_017537079.1:1696900-1698869 GCF_001853355.1 Bactrocera latifrons | reverse complement strand
AAAATTTTCTCCAATACCGCACTGGAAAAAATGTGAATCCCAGGAATACGTGCTAAAGCAATAAAAAATAATAGATTTAATTTAAAATATTACGCTTTTTATCTTAATTAATATTTTGTTGTTGTTGTTTTTTGGTTAAAAACCGGGTTGCTAATAATGCATTAAAAAATAATTGAATTAACATTTGAATTAAAGGAACAATTTTCAATACCGAATAACGGATTAAAAAATAAAAATGAAAATTTTAGATGTCACTTATATATAAACTTTTTAATTTTATATAAACAATTGATTCCGAATCGAAATTAAATTCGCAGACGCTTAGCTTAATTAAATTACTTCTCACATACTATGTTATTATTATGTCCTTACAAGGCTTTACCAAAAATTATTGCCACATTCTTACAAATATAAGTACATATGTACTTATGGAATACTTGCATACATTTATAGTTATGTTTATATTGCGTTAACAAAAAAATCAGTAAGGAAGAGAATTTGAAAAATCAATATGACTTCTTCGCTGAAAGCAAATTTGGACTGTGCGGTTATGTAACCATTTATACAAGTAAATATTACGTACTTGTACCTTTATGTATGTGAATGCGTATGGTTAAATAATTTTGGAGGCACGTTTTTTATTTCCTGTTAATTTGCATATAGTAAATATGTATATACTTTTTTTCATATGTATGCACATATTAAAGAGGACAGATTTTTTTTATTAAAAAATTGGGTTTCCGGAAAATGGTCTATTTATCATTCTGAACAACCTTGCCTAAGAGACTATTGATCTAAAACCGGTTTCGGGTTTTTTATGGCGAAATTTAAAAAGTCTGAACTATCGGTTATATGGAGATATGTGATATAGTTGACCCATCTGACTGATTTCGACAAGTGATAAATAAAATGCTTGATGTGCACTCATGTATAAAATTTCATTCGAAAAATCAAATTTCACCTAAAAAATCGCTGGTGGTGAAACCAGTTTGAACCAGAATGATCCGTGGAACATTTCCGCATACGCGATTTTTTCGCTTTTTTGGCTCCCTGTAAATCGAACCGCTCTAATGTACATACAGCTGCGAGCAGTGAAATAGTAGTGGGTGTTAGAGTTTTACATAGCTGTGAGCTATGCAAAATTCTAAACAATTTTAACATCAATTGAAACGGAAAAGTTTATCATATTTCCCTGGCTACGTTTATTAATAAAAATGTTTTAATTTGAATGGGTGTAAGATATATTTATTCACAAAGTTGTGTTTATATATGAAATTTGATGGGAACAGTAAAATAATAGTAAAGTAATACATTTTTTTTTTAACTGAAGGATTTTTGAAAGTTCCGTCTATACGAGATATTAGTAATTGGTAGCATGGCCATGATTTTTAATAAAAGCAATACAACGCCTCTTCATAGAATCTACGGGACTCTGGCATCTTTTTAGTGGTATGTTTTGCTATGCTTGCTGCACTACGGTCCACAAMTCATTGTTGTTTTTGGGTTTGTCATTCCATACGGCTTTGTTAACGTCTGCCCAAAGGTTTTCAATGGGATTGAGGTCAGGGGATTGAGCTGACCAATCCATGATCTCAATTCCATTGACCCGAAACCACCCTACTGGTATGCTTAAGACAACTTGCTAAATGATTGTTTTAATAACGGTACTTATCGAGGACTGTGGACATATAAATTATGTTCATGTAGAAGTCTTCTCACTGTATGAACACCGTAGGCCAGGTTCAGTTCGTTCCGAATCTCCATAGCTGACATTCTAGGTCGAGTCTTGGCACATCTTACAACTACTGGTGTAAAGTTCTCGGAAAGAATCCATATTGCGCCCCTTTTTTCGTCTTTTTTTTTTTTATAAATAATTGCATTGTGAGTCGTTGTGGCTTAACACCCTACAATTCTTTCCACTCCCTTGTAGGATTTACCGTTGTTTATGACAGATTGAATACATTCTCGT
>NW_017537079.1:1659319-1696750 GCF_001853355.1 Bactrocera latifrons | reverse complement strand
TGGCTTTAAAAGAGTAACGGTAAGTAATTCACACTTATTGTTGTATATAACAGGATCGTTATACTTCAGAGAATATAACTAAAATAATGATCGACGGCAATATCATAAAAGAAACAAAATTTAAAGCAAAACTCTCTTGGCCAATAGGCACTACTATTTCAATGCTCGCAACTGTATATATAATACATACTTATTAACTTCTTTATACTATAGTCTATAAATAGTTTTATTATATGCTACTGCTATACAATGAAATAAATGTCGGTATGTTTACTTTTCATATGGAATCCCGTTTTCAAATTTAATACACACATATTAAGTTATATGCATAAAACGTGCACGCCAAAGCGGATATCAGACCTTTTTAATTATAAGCAGGTACACTATTAAACATGGCTTAACTTGCATATATTTGTTTTTTAATATTTAATTACCTGAATTTTCTTCAAAAGAATAATATTTAATTAATAACTGCAAAGCTATTAAGTATTTGTTACGCATCATAATTCAGAATTTTGTACGAGTATAACAACTCTGCAAGTAAACCAGTTATATTATGTAGTGAATATGTATGAACTTAGTACATATTAGTACATACAGTTTCCAATAAAGGTAATTAAAAATGTCTTTGAAAAATATGCTGTTTGCAGTCTATGCAAGTTGAAGTTCCAGTTCCCAAAACCAAAAATAAATGTTATGGTGAATTTGTACACAAAACACTATGTTAATTAATTTATGATACTTGCATACATACATACATATATGTTGTATGTACATACAAACATATCGTCACCTAAAATGCAAAAAAAAAACGTAATAACATTTTCGAAAATTTAGAGTGGCGTGAATGAAACACGAATTATAATGGAACAAGAGTGAAAAAAAATTTAATATTAGTAAAACTGGTTCATATATGAGCGCAGAACCTGAGAATGTTGGACATACATATTTAATATTACGAACAAAACTTTCACGCTAAGCTAAACTCTAAGCTAAACAATAAGTAAAGCGGTTTTAAATTTTTTTTATAAAAATGTATTTTGGGAAACTTTATGCAATATTATGGTAAAAAAGGTAATTTAATAAATTGTTAAATAAATAAACTGTCAGTTTTAGTTTTTTCATAATTTTTTATAATTTTTAAGTTGCATTAATTCAATCACTTTAACGCATTTGCTGTGAAATTTGGTGGAAAAAAATTTGCAACATAAACGGCAATTAACTCCTTCAGAGAATTTTGTTTTATCTCTTCGATCGACTGAAAACGGGTTCCGATTCCATTACGATGATTGTTGACTTGTTGACTTGTTTGCTTGTCAAACTTATAAACCCCTGTCTCAATGCTCTCCATGAATCTGGGATCGGAATATGCACGATAAAGCATGAGGAGACCTGTTTACAGTAGTCTTTCCGGAAAAAATTCAGCTTTATCGGCACGAGTGGAGCAAGAACGCGTTCCATACCCAAAATATCCAACAAATCTTTGAACGGACTCGCGAGAGATTTTGAGCTCTTTTGCCATCTCTTTAACAGTTAACTGACGATTTTCAAGCATTATACCCTCTCTTTTTAATATTTTCATCACATTGAAAGCTTTGTACCACTTGTAGGCATGTGTTTTTGATAAAGCATTTTCCAACATTCGTTACGATTCCGCACTCGAAATTTGGTTACAAATACAAAGTTTTAGACATAACTTCTGTTCATAGCTCAAAAATCAAATGCTAAATATGGCAAATTATGTTGTCTATTGTAAAATAGATTCTTCGAAACCCCTGTATCCGTATGTACATATGTTTGTATGCATGTGAATATAGTGCTAATTGGCAACTGAAAAAGATAATAAAATTTTTGCAATAAAAATTTTCTTGAAATTAATTATAACATAGTGACTTTGATATTTTACTTTACGTATGCAACATGTTTATAACCAATACATACATATATTTATTCATTCTAATTCAACGTCATTGTTAGCAAATATTGGATGTCTGACAGTGTAAATATTGGTTTTTATTTATACTACGTTATGAATATTCGTACATACACGTATGAATGTATCTACATACATATGTACATATGGACCTTATTTCCACATATATATGTATGTATTTACTTCTTAGTAATGAAAACAATTATTCTAGGTAACTGAGAAGCATGCCTAGTTCGGATGGTTTGGTTTTTACCTCTGTAGAAGCTAGAGAATTTTCGAATATGTCGGAGGATGAATATTTTTATGATAGCTTTAGAGAGTTTTGCATTTCGCGGATAATTGTTTTTTCTTTTTATACCTGTAAATGGTGATCCTAAAAACTATATATTTCTATAATTCTATAGATAATATATTCTAGATCCTAGAAACTATATATTTATATACTTAATTGATTAGCGTGATGAACTGAGTCGACATAGCCTAGGTCGTCTATATATACGCAAAGTAGAAACTGAAATTTTGCACACGTAATGTTTTTTTTCTAAAAAGCTGCGCATGTGTAGGAATCAGCAATATCGAACCAGTATAGCATATAGCTGTCATACAAACTGATATATCAAATTCAAGTTTTCTTGGGAAAATCAAGTTCTTGTGTGAATACATTTTTTGTTTGATAAGAAATCTTCACCAAATCCGGCATAGATTATTTTCCAATAAACGCTACTGTCTTCGAACATATCGTTCAAAGCGGACCACATATTGTTCATAGCGGACCACATTTGTTCAAATCGGTCTGATAGATCAAAATCAGAATCAAGATCTTTTTATACCCTTTGATGCTTTAAGAAATGTACTTGTGAAGGGTTTTACCGTTTTAATGCAACCCAATGAAAAATATTTTTTTGTTTCTAAAAAAACTTAAATTTTAATTTTTTTTTTATTTTTTGTTTGCTTATAGCTTCAATATAGTTTGTCAACAGCAATGTAGAATAAACTGTATTCTCCTTCCTTCTGAAACTTGTTTACTAACAAATATGTAAAACATACATGTCCTAAAATTCTTAAATCAAGCCCAACAATTTTTCTTCAAATTCTTATTAAACTTTTTCAACCACAAAGATTTTATTTTCGAAGCACTGCGTACCGAAGTTCCAAATGTCAAGATAAGTGTATCCGCTTGATTTTTGTTGCTTTCCCACTGTGGTTTAAATGTGTAAAGCAGAATGCAAAGGCAAAACACATTCATATATTAATATTTTTGTGCGAATTGTTTATGGTTTTTTTCAGTTTCGTGCACAAAAGATAAAAGCTTTAATATATGTACTATTTTGTAATATATATAGTCATATACCAGTACTCTTACTAGCAACAATATTTTCATTTTATACCCTTCTTTCCTTACCTCTCGTACTTATAGTATGTTTTCACATCTTTTTTTCTTATTTGGTGTTAACCTGTTTACTTGCTAACTGATCTTTCCGTTAGAGACTTTCTGTAAACTAAATTCTCTCTTTAATTACCAAACAACAATAACACACATTTTGGCTCTTATAATTTGTTTTTACTTTATATTTATATACATTACAGTGTGAAAGGGATAAATCGGATGGTAACTCCGCTCATTCCCCATATAACGGACGTTAAATATTACTAAAAGCGCGATAAATCAGTAACTAAACACGTCACAGACATTAAATTTATCCTTGAAATGGTGTAACAGGGCTTAAATGGAGCCGGGGTCAAAATGGGACGATGGGCTTGTCCCCGCCCACTTTTAGGTGAAAACATATATGTATCTCGGCAGCCTCAGAATAAAATCGGGTGAAAACTCTCCCTAGTCTCCATATAAATCAGAGTTAATAGTGGAGATAGGGTTTCGTCGATTTCATCATTCGCTGTCAGTCTTTCTTCTTCTTAATTGGCGTAGAAACCGCTTACGCGATTATAGCCTAGTTAACAACAGCGCGCCAGTCGTTTCGCCAATTGGATATTCTAGGCGTAGCCAGGTCCTTTCAAACCTGGTCTTTCCAACAGAGTGGAGGTCTTTCTCTTCCTCTGCTTCTCCCGGCGGGTACAGCGTCGAATACCTTCAGAGCTGGAGTGTTTTCGTCCAATCGGACGACATAACCTAGCCAGCGTAGCCGCTGTCTTTTAATTCACTGAACTATGTCAATGTCGTCATATATCTCGTACAGCTCAACGTTCCATCGAATGCGATATTCGCCGTGGCCAGGACCATACATCTTTCCCAGAACTTTTCTCTCGAAAACTCGCAACGTCGACTCATCAGTTGTTTTCATCGCCAAGCCTCTGCACCATATAGCAGGACGGGAATTATGAGTGACTTATAGTTTGGTTTTTGTTCGTCGAGAGAGGATTTTGTTTCTCAATTGCCTACTCAGTCCGAAGTAGCACCTGCTGGCAAAAGTTATCCTGTGTTGGATTTCCAGGCTGACATTGTTGGTGGTGTTTACGCTGGTTCCAAGATAGACGAAATTATCAGTCTTTAGTGAATTAATATTAATATAAAAATGCACTTTGGTTAGACGTAACCGAAACTTTCCGGACTTTTATCCACAAAATATTTAGTAAGAACAACAACAAAAAATTCATTCAATAGATATTAAATTTCTTCTCTCCTTTTTCTTTTCGGCAAATGCACATGAGTTTATCGAATTTTAAGGCTTTCCATGCTTTTTATACCCTAAACAAGGTATATGAATTGAGTTTGCGCGCGAAACTTGTAACCGACAGAAAGCAACGTCAGTGATCTTATCGATGAGGCGAACTAGCCTCCTAATTTTTGAGATATCTATCTGAAATTTTGACCAAATCCTTATGTCTCTAAGAAACTGTTTATTTGGTGTTACCGCCGATATCGGATCACAATAACATATATGTAGCAGCCATACATGATGAGATTGAATCAAATTCTTGTATGGCATTTGTTTTTGTTTGACTTGGTGTCTTCACGAAATTTGACATGGATTATACTTCAAGGTAACGCTAAAATTCCCGATCATATTTAGATCAGACCACTATAGCACATAGCTGCCACACAAAACAAGTGATAAAATTAGGAAAAATATTAAATATAAATAAATAAAGATAATCAGATAAAGATAATAATATCTATTTATGCTTTGATGCTGCCGAAGATAATGTATGATTTTTCCGATTTTCAAAGTTAGTCATCAGACAACCAAATATACTTATGTAATTGCATCGAATATGTTCTTGTAATAAAGAACCTACACTATTCATTTAATTGTCAAGAATTTTAGCTGGTTATAGGCAATTAAAACGAATAGTGCAATATTTGTAGTATTTATTACGAGGCTTAATAATACATGCCTAAAAAAAAACAAGTACTTGTAATACGCGTTGCACACATACTTCCATACATATGTATGTACATATATGTATAGTGCCCATATCAACTTTTTTCACTTCATTATACAATCTGTTGATGTGAGAAAGTGCAAACAATAGCAAAAAATGTTATCGACAGAAATAAAAATAAATAAAATTTACTCTAACAATTTGTATGCGCAGCTGCTGCTGTTGGAACTTACCTATTTAATAAAATTATTCAAGCTATCGCATGCACATGTTCATATCTTACATACAGACATACACGCAAAAGTACTTACAAATTACATTTATTTATTCCTATAATGTAATCTTAAGTACTCAGTCGGAGTATGCGCGCCAGTTACTGCACAAGCGAAATCCATGCAAATCACTTTTAAATCACCACTCGTACTGTGTACATACATATGTATACGCACACATACACATATGTACATATATGCGACAACTGAGCTCAATTTAGCGCTGAGTGTGTTTGCTCAGCGTAAAAGTGAAAGAAAAGTCAATCACTTTCACTGTTTATACATGACATACATATATGTATAAATGCAATCATACACACATATACATAAACTGATATGAAAAGTAAGGGGGCGCACCTCAATAGCCACATAAATATGTACATATGTACATACATGTGTATTTATTTGTGTATACCAGCTGAGCAAGCTAATAGTCATGGGCAATGTGAGCGGACGGACAGACAGACAGTAGAAGCAGCGAACACCCGTTGAATGTGTTAAACGCTTTCGAACATTAGCCGGTTTCTGCGCTGGTTTCGGAAGGGGCCAGTCGCTAATGGCTGCTGAATACATGGGGGCAGGCCGCATAAAAAATACATAAAAGACGGTTAGTCAGGTCGGTGGGTAGACCAAGCGACACTCAATCAGTAAATAATGACAAAAAATGTAAAAACCAAACATGCATCGGTGGAGAAGCGTGAGTGAAGCGGTTGTCTCTTACTGAGCATGGTGTGGCAGTCATCAGTCATTTAGTTGAAGCGAAACGACAAACTAAAACCAAATGACAAAAGACAAAACTGCAAAAAAAAAAACACATACGGATAAACTAACTGGTTTGACTAAAAATAATATAAAAGCAAAAAAAAAAACATAACCACAAAACAAGTGAATTTTAATGGGCAAAAAGTGACGGCTGGAAAAGCTAAATAATGCATATAACACATAGAAAATTGCAATACATACTTTTGCATATACTGTATGTGCAGTCGGTTGACTGTAGGTACCGCAATAGTCTTAGAAAAACCAGTCAACTGTTTACCGGCAGCAGCACCAAGCCGGGCTAGCACTCACTGCCACATGCCGGCACTGCGGTCGGTTCAATGACTCCCAACATTTTGTTTCGTACCGACTTCAATTATTTGTAGCTATGGCTTGTGTTGGCCACATAGCTCTATTCGATTTGCTTAAAATTAAGTTTTGTTTGTTATTTTACTTTTATTTTCCATTATACGAGCGTGTGCTGTGGTTCTGCGCCGGCGCATGCTGCTGTTAGTTAGTTTTTCCATCATATTATATTAAAAAAATGTGTTTTTGGCGTTGCGTTTAGGCGTATTTAGTTTTTTCTTTCAATAACATAGCGCTGACATTTGCATCAGGTTTTTTATGCCGTCAATAGGTCACCGTTACGGTCAGCTGATTCAACTTTTGCCATAAGCTATTATGCAATATTTTACAAATATCGGTAATTGAAAGGATTTTTTAACGCCACGTTAGTTTTAGATATATTGAAACTGATGGCCTCATGCATTCATGAGAGCTTTCTTATATTTATTTTGGGCGTAGAGGTCGCCGACAAAGTAAAATTCTTAAAGTGTTATTTGCTTCAAAACGTTTAAAAGATTGTATGAAGTAAAAATTATGTGTTTCTGAAGTAAAATATACATCCACAGAATGGCTCTGGAGTGAATTTTTAACATCTTCAGCTTTAAACATTCTGTATAATATGTCTATCGCCTTGGACAATGTGTAATGCTAAATTATGTGAAGATATCTTATTGAATAAACAAGTTCTCATACTTGATCGGACCGTTTTAAAAAATGCAGGTTCGCGAAAAACTCGTTATAGATTGTAGGAATTTCCCCGACCCAAACTCTTCGACAGTACAGTTAATTTTGTTGGGTAAAGTTATTATTTTGTACTATTTTAACGTTACGGGTTTCAATATATTTTTTTTATTGTCTTATTAAATTCGACAACACCTCTAGAACGTTGTTCCAAATTTTCAAGTGCGTCGTAACACAGCGTTTAAGCGTTTTTCTCCAAACTGTGTTTTTGAAGTCGGTTCGCTAGATTTCTCGAGAACTACTCAACCGATATTCATGGAATTTTACACAGGTCTTTGAGATACAATTCTAAACTCCCAGACGAAAGTTTTTTCGATTAGAACTATTTGAAAATGTTGCGAAATTTTAGTTTTTTTTTTTTGTAAAAATGTCTGCCAAAAATCGAAATTTAAGTTTTTTTTCTTCGTTTAAGTTCTAAGTTAAGGTTTTAACTGAAACACGTATTTTTCACTTAAGATGATGTTGTGAGAAGTTATCCTGACAACGGAGTCGTCGTAATGGCCGAATTTCAGAATTTATTTGTTAATAGTGTATGTTTGTAACAATAGCTGACTTTAATACCAATAAACACATTCAATTACAAACCTGTAAATTCAAGTAAACAAATCATTAATAGCGCATAAGTTATTTATACTAAGAATGATGTGCATTTTTATTGTTCACAGCAATTAAACACTGATTTCTAACTCAACTAACCAAAAAAGAGGAAATTTCACACGAATTAGTGCTTTCTAATCGCCAGCTATAAATCTCGTCACTTCTTTATGTGCTTAGCTCATACCGACATTAGCTGCATTAAAAACGCGCAAAGGAGTCGCCACAATGATTGAATGCATTGCATTTGTCGGATTGCCGGCTTTCTAAACGACTTACGAATATTAAGCTTACGCTTCGCTGGAAATTAATTTATTTCTATTCAACAGTATTTTTCAATTGCCTAACGCTTCTTCATTCGCATAACGTTAGACGATTAGACTTCTACTCATATCAGTTCATTGCTCATATTGCTCACTTGAACGAGTGTTCATTGTCACAACGTAACGTTAACTGTTAACCGTTGATCAGTATTTGCAGTGCTTCTTATTTACTTTGGCACTGTCACATTGCAGTCCCCGAGCTCTTTCAATGACTGGCAAGTTAAGTGTTCGTGCTGCGCTGTTAGTATGCGTTGCTTTTGCAGCTCCTGCTGCTGTTAGCTCACATTCATATTCGGTTATGTTGCCATTTACAACGGACGTAGTTACTGCAGTCGTAGTGGTCTTGCTGCTGCTGTCAGCACTTTTAATGACGAGTAAAAGTTTTTCTTTCTCTCTATATAAAGTGCATTTAATTGCAACAACAAAAGCAACAACGTTTCTTTCTGCTGCTTTAATACAATAATGGTAATGGAAATTATCAAGGAAGGTAAAAACTCTTGCTGAGTGTTGCTGAAGTGCATGCATACATTTTAATTACTTTCAAGAGTTGAACTGAAGTAATATAAATTTAACTAATTTCATTTAGCTTAAAATTTTAATACAATTATACAAGAATAATTTTTATTAAAATGTACTAATTATCCAGATTGTTTTAGAGTACCATTAAATGCGTTGTGCAAGGGATTGTTGTATGCTTAGTAGGGCGTACTTCTTTAAGGCGCAGTTTGGAAAATGGTATAATGAACAGAAATTCGGTATTTTTGTATTAATGTTAAATATTTTATTTAGCAATGTTAGAAAGTTCTAATTTAGACCAAATATGGTAATTTCATAAAAGCTCTCGTAACTACTGGCAAAAAAATTTTACTATTGAAAGTCTGTGCTCCTTCACTCTTCATACGAGCGCCATTATTGCCAAAATGCAGAGCCAGCCGCAAAAAAAATTTCAAGTCGCCATCCCTCAGCACATGGGAAAGGACAAGAAACGTTGTTGGAAACTTACGAGGCAATCGTCCGAATGGTCCTTAACTACGCTTTACTACGCCTGGACCCCATCATAGTACTCATAGTAGTTGATTCCCTGTCAATCCCATTAAACACATAACAAAATCTTCCTGACCGTCAATGCTTTCCGGCTCCCCCGCTAAACGATCACAATCGTTTTCGTGTGATGTTGTCGTAAGTGAACAACTTTTCATCGTCAATTGTCATGCGTTTCGGAAATGTTCGATTTTGCTGCGATTCGTCAGCGTTTCGCAGATGGAAATTCGGTCCATGTGTTTTTTTTTTGCGATAACTCGTGTGGTCCTCATATTTCGAGCTTTTTTTTTATATCCAGCCTTATTTAAATGGTAAGAGTGTTTTGACAACAAAATATTCGGTGACTGGCTGTTACATTATCTTCTCTTCTTCTTTAATAGCGCAGACCCCACTTACTTAGGGGCCGGATACTTCAGGTACATACCCTTAAATCATCAAAAGGGGGGTCTCTTTTCCGAGGTTGTTTACTTCTTTTCATTGTTAGGGTTTTTTACGAGGCGGGTGCCAAACCCAGCACACAACCCAGGGAAGGGATAATTCGTCTTCCCACTCGTGAAGCTCTCTTTCAAATGGTTGCTTTGTAGCTACCTAAAAGATAATTAGTCTAAAATCGGAAGTCGTAAGATGCGTGAGCCATTTGTAAAATAATCGTTGCTGGCCACTTCCAAGTGAAAGGCGCCAAGAGAACTTTTCCTACTTGCGTGAACTTCCACACATCACCATCCCCTCTCTTATAGTACTAGAACCGAAAATACTATTCATACTTTCAGCCGCCTTTATAAAAAGTTAGAAAAATTTTCGCTTGTTCTTGTTTAAAAACACTTTTATTCGGTGCTTAAACTCTAGATAGAACCACATCTCCAAGTACAAGTCTATTAGCTGCTTGTATAGACATATGCCAAGTTTTTTCCAGTATTTTCTATAACAGAGTGAAGACCTTTTCATTCCATTAGATTCCAAACATCAAAGCTAATTGTGAAAAATGACAATAAATGTAATTAAAATGTAAGCCAATATTCTCTTTTTTCGACACCATTGAACATAACTGGAAATCGCTTTAAATATGCGATTTCATAACTCACAAGCATAATCCGCTTATAACTTTTACTGCACCGATAATTAATAGCAACAATTGTGTATAAAAGTCGTAAATAAAAATAAATGCAGATATGCGAACAAGATTTACAGCATTTCAGTTATTTAATGCACAACAATTTGGGTCAATCTGCCAGCAACGAGAGCGGTTTGGCAATTTTCATGTGGTCGGAAATGCATAGTTTATCCAGCTTACTACAATTTTGACAAAAGTGAAAAATAACACTTTGCTACAACAAAGCCAATGCGAAATGAAAAGCAATGCCATGAAGTAAGTATTTTCGTCTCGTCGCCTCTTTATTCCAATTCAACAACCAGACACGTTCAACTTTGAAAGTATGAAGTTAAGTTTGAAATGACTTACCGCAAGTTGGCTTGGCTTTTCGTGTTCTTTGCAAGCACTAACACAGATTTGTTTGCATATATGTATGTATATATAGAGTAAATGCTTTGCAGTAATTCGAACTCACCTTGAATACCATATGGCACCTAATGTTACCAGTACTAGTATATCATAATTTTTCCTTCAATTGGTGTGCCAATAAGGTAACTGACCATAAAATTGTCTCCGATAAATTGTCGCAAATTATATAGTTTTGTATTAAACTAATTTTCACACTAAGTGACATATTGGAGACTAGTTGAGAGCTGATATTTTCCATTAGTAACCAGTGACCGATGTAATTTAAGGTCTGAAAGAGCGTTTTATAACTAACAGGTCTGTTGAAAAGTCCCCGGCCTACCAGAGTAAAATGCAGTTTTTTTGCAAAGTTCGTTTCCTTTTATTAAACATAGTTCTATTGGAGGGTGCTACACTGATTATAGCGACCCTTCAATTTTTCGATTTTTTTAGTATGATTTCTCGTTCGCCTGCAAATATGGTCGCTGTGGATTTAGTAGGGGAGAGTGTTAAGTTCTGTGCACCGGGAAGCGAGAAAGGTCAGAGAAATAGCCGTTTTCTTTGAAGACATGCTATCGATTCCATCAACTCGACATAGGTTTCGGTCAAAAGTGAGCTGACGCGGTAAATACATTACACAGAGCTTTGGTGCGTTTTAGCAGCGGACCGCGATCGGAACTTCCGTCCCCGAGGCTTTTTGCATTAACATCTTTGGCACTACTTACAATTTTCATATCACCTTGACATATGTATTGGTCAGGTAGTAATCATTGGATTTTTGATAACAATTTCCACTCGAGTAAAAATTTTTTACCAAAAAAAGACTTATCTTTTTGGTCAAAAATTAACATTTTGATTAGTTCTTTCATTATTAACTTCATTTAACTATAGTAATATGTTTTCTTTGTGTTCGGATTTGAGATATTTTTAAGCAAGAAAATTTTTCACTCCTCCGGACACCGTTTTTCAAAGGTTCTCCTAGAGATCGGTTACCTGCTCAGGGTCTCCAAATTTTTCCAAAATTAATCGCCAGTTATTAAAGTGCTTTTAAATTCTGTAAATGTACTTTATTTTCCTGATTTTTTGACAACGATTTCCTATGCCCTTTTAATACCAAATGTCAAAAAACGTTTCCTCTAATTCGCTCACTCCCGTTTTATGTACTCTTCTACTCTTCTGCTTCATTTTCCTATTTTCTATGACCAACAAATTCTTTTAGTTGCACAACTTCGTAAAGTACACTTCTACTTGCAACATGCATACCTTTGTGTTGCTCATAAACACAAGTATCTATCGTATATACCAAAAGAGTTGCTAATCCATGTCACTATTGTTGTAGTATATGTATGTTTATTGTTAATTACTCATTACGCTCTAAATAATAATAACCACACATTTTCAGTTAATAACTGAGTGCCTTTCACACTTCCAAAGCACAGCAAAGAATTTCAGTTGCATACACAAATGAAGAGGTATGTGTGAGTGTGTGTATATTTTATGTTGCATTTTTCATGCTTTGTCTAGTACTGCAAGCATAACGTGAATGTACGTAGAAGTTCATGCCGACGTTCGTGTGTGTGTGACTTAACTGTAGATTGTTCCATGCCACGCTTTTGTTCCGCGCACTAAAATGGAAATAATGAGGCTACTTTTATGCATGTAATGTTGCTACACCAAAGAATATGAGTCGTTGAGAAATATGAACTTGTGGCGCAGCTTTGGTAGAAAAATATTTTCGTGATTTGGCGTTAAAGAATTCTTTGAAATGATAAAAACAGCTTTGAGTGTGATTACTTCTTCAAAAGCCGTCTGCATATTTACATTTGTAAATAAAATCTCATGGGTACTGGACGTAAATAAAAATTTGTATAACAGGTTTTGAGAATTGCAAAACTATGAAGCTTTTCTCATAGTGGCAAAAGTGGAAACAGAAAACTTGTGTTATGTACCCAGAAAGGCTTTTGAAATTTATTGATACATTCATTATTCATATGATTAGCTGCGGTTTCATAGAACGAAATTATTATTCCATCCCAGTAAATAGCGCCTTAAGAAACTTATTGAAATTAAAAAAAAAAGGTATGATAGCGCTATCGGGTAATTAGCCTATAACTTAACCGATAGTTGGCTTTTGGAGATGTTTTCCAAGTAGCATTTCACTCCTATTACTAGACCTATCAAAAATTAATTTCTTATTCCCTCGATGTATACCTAAACGGTAAACCTTTTGAAAAAATATCAGAGCTTTTTAAAATTCTTCAAAATTTAGTCGAAAAGTAGTCAAATGAGATTCTCTTTACTGGCGTAGACACCGCTTACATGGTTATAGCCAAGTTCAGCCACCTGATCTCTCTAACGGAGTGAAGGTCTTCCACTTCTTCTGCTTAAACCAATAGACAGGAGATATTTCGCGTTGTCTTTGTACACATCCCCACCCATACGCTTCGTTTCTTTATCCAGTATGGAAAAAGCAGAACTAACGGCGTTGTGTTTGAGGCCAATTATATCAGTATCATCGGCGTATGCCAACAGCTGTACACTCATGTTGTACCTTCACCACATTCAGCTATGCAACTCGCTTTATTTTCTCTAGGGAGACTTCTTGTCTCAATTTTTATTTTATTTTTTCGATTGGGAGACTTCTTGTCTGAAAACTCACTTGGTATCGAACGGCTCGGAGAGGTCTTTTTCGATTCTGACGGAGCTTTTGCTATGGCTCAACCTCAGTTTACATAGTCATATTAGTTTTGCGGGGATGCCAAGTTCACACATAGTGTATTAGAGGCAGCTCCTTTTCGTTCTGCCGAAGCCGGCTTTAAATTAAATTTAAATGGTGTTTGTTAATATTCTTTTCACGCGTATTTTTTAAGAAGTGGTATGTGGTGAAAATATGTCGTTAGTATTTTTCGAGGTCTAAAACCACCCTGATAAGGTCCAATCAGTTCGATGACTGTTATATAGGACATTATGTGCGATATTAAAGAGGTGCATACTATAGTAATTGGCGCATATTGGGAGGTTCCCCTTTTTGTGGAATGGGCAGACCTCACTTCCCTCAGCGAGGATGCTTTCATCAGACCATATCCAGCAAAGTTGCTAATGAAACCAACTTGTCAGCAGGCTGGAGAAGTATTCCCTCCATAACGTCAGTAAGTTCTGTACATCAGCCACTAGATCACCTCTGGCTTCTACAAGAGTATGCCAACTTCTCTCCTCGGCCTCTTGTTTTGTCTGCATATGCGTCTCGGAAGACCGGAAGTTTTGAGTTGCTTGTGACATATGTAAAATTATTGTTTCTACTCATTACCAAGTAAATGGCTTCAGAGAACTTTCCTCACTTGCGTGAACTTCTACACATCTCTCCATTCATACTTCCCAAGAGAAAGGTTCTGTGGAAGGTTATGGTCCTTTGCGCATTGGCAACGGTTAATAGATTTCAAGCGAATAGATTTCAATTGTTCTCTAATAACTTAAGTTGAACCAAACTTTTTTCATATTCTGGATTTTGCTTTGTACTAACGAATCAAAGAATAGGTAACAAGTGCACAATAAAAATATAAAATTTCCGTAACTTATCTAATTTTTATATTTTTTGCTCAAGTAGAGGAAATAAATGTCACAATTTGACCAATTTTCTTCCTAACACAGAAAATTAACGCTTGAACGCCCCACAACTAAAACACAACCACCATTAGTTTTTAACCTACTTATTTCGTAATTAAAATCACGTTACAGTTAAAATTTAGAAATTGGAGCAACTGTTAGCACCGTGCAAAAAATTTGTGGTCAACAGAGAAATCACAGCAAATGTCTGAGAGCTGAACTTCAAATCGATCGTCCTATCGTCTGTAACATCCTAACACGCATAGCCGATTGCAGTGCTGCGATTGTAATGAATACTTTGCAAACAATCGAATTTAGCGGTTTGGCAAATAGAAAGCAAATAAGGTAAAGCTTTACCCTGTTTGCGTTGACTGGCAGATGCGACACTGCTGATGCCGCATTTAAGTGGTTTTCTGCAGCTATAAATACCAGAAAAAAGGTCGCTGCTGTGTAATTTTCGACAGCTAGCTAGAAAACAAACTGCTAGCGTTCGCTTTCTCAGGCATTTACTAAAATCTATATACATTTTGTTTATATATACGCATTACGGTTGTTGATAACGCAACACCAAAAGACCAACAGTGAGTTACCAATTTCGTATAGGTAACAGCGACGTCAAAAGAGAGAATGGCTGCAAAAAAAAAAAAAAGAGTTGAATGGTCAGCTTACGGTAAACTTGTAGACCGTAGTTATTTTTATGCCCGGTCAACTCTTAACACAAATTAACTTAACTGCTTCTGATTTTGGTTAATGATGAGTACAAACGACTTTAACCTCGAGTGAAGTGGACAATGTTCGCAAGACTGTGTGTGTAAGTTAGGGTGCTTCATTTAAGGTGATATTTTTTTCCAGCAAAATTTTCAACAATTTAATTTCCATTTCGATTTCAATTTGATTTTTGACGTGAATTTTTTTGGAGAAAGCCGTTCAAAATCGAACCCATGTATAGAAAACTTTTTCAATTGACAAGATATCTTCCCGAAATTTAGCACGGATTATTGTCCAAGGCAATGCTGCAATCCTCAAATATATTGTTAAGATCGGACCACTTTTGCATATAGTGTCATATAAACTGCAAGATCAAAATCAAGTTCTTATATGGAAAACTTTTTTATTTGGCCAGTTATCTTCACGAATTATAACATGGATTGTTGTCCAAGGCAATGCTACAAACCCCAAACATATTGTTCAGATCGGACCACTATAGCATATAGCTGCCATATAAACTGAATGGTCAAAATCAAATTCTCGTATGAACAACTTTTCTTTTTGTCATGACATCTACGCCAAATTTTGCATAAATTGTTATATTTTCTAAGATAGTACAGTAATCTCCGAACATATTGTTCATATCGGATCTGCCCTACAAACTGTTTATTAATTAAAATTAATATTTGTTAATTAAACTTTGTGTGTGGTGTCTGAAATACAAAAGTTAGTACTTAATATTATTACATATATTGAAAAAATTGCGTGAAAATGAAGCACCCTAGTGTTTAAGTATGAGACGATGTTCGTTACCTACTTTTTTTTGACCAAAATCAACTCCTCTTACTAAATGGTGATGATTATTATTATTATTTATTTATTTATTTTCCGTTTTTCTTTTGCTTTTCCACGCTAAATTGCTGCTTACTAGCAAATAGTACGTCACCATTCATTACACAAATAACCGCATATTTATCTACTACGTACATACATGTATATGTACATATGTATGTATGTATATAAGCTATTTAACACCTTTTGCCAGCACACTTTAATGAATCTTTTAGTGAGCGGGTCACTCGGTGGTTGCCTTTCTCTGCCACAATTAATATATTCTACTATATACATACATACATAATTTATTTATGTACATACTATAGTAATTTAGGTTAAAAATATGAATACACCCGCGGTCAACCGCACTGATTGGGCTTTAACACGATAGCATGTACACCAACATTCTGTTACTTGCCTGCCAACATGCCTAAATCCTGTTAAAGTGATTCTGTCTCGTGTCGTGCGGTATATTGTCATGCTTGACTGCATATTTCTCTTTCTGCTTAATACTTAATAATTATCTACGATTTAACGGTGGTGCACGCAGTTATACTTGTTGTCTATAGTGGTTATATTTATGTACATATGTATGTACTTATGGAAGCGATAAACACTCTTACCCGCATGCGAAATTATTTCTGTATCTGTGAATATGTCGCATGCATAAATGGTATTGCTGTTATAAATTAGGTACAATGGCTACTGTTTTTTATTTGCGTACACAGCTAATCTTGCTGTAAATGTTTACATACCTCACATAGCTTTATCATAAACAAAGTGGGTCATAGTGTAGTAATTAGAGTGTAAAGGCGCATTAGAGTGTTCCGTATTTACGTTTTATGTGTTCATACACTTAAATACATAATTGTCTTTATGAAACCCATACCAGATATAAAAGTTATGTTATAATTTTAAAATAATTAATTATAATCCCTATACATAAGTGTGGGGAAAAGAAAATCTATTCAACGGTGAAGTGAAAGTGAACAATTTTTTAATGCCGCACATTTCATGGCCTTTTTGGCTTCATCAAGTTCTTCATATAACTAGTATTTATAGATTATTGAGGAAAATAATGTGGAAGCTGCACAATACTCGACTGTAGTAACCGGCGGTGTCTACGCCAATAAATAAGAAGTAATGTGGCAAACATTTTTCCGATATTCGCTTCGTTTAATTACAATAATTCCATTTAATGAATATGAGAACCCAAGAAAATTAATTTGTATTTTATTCAGATATAAAGTTTTAAAATGTTCAACAAAAAATATTTAATAGCTGAAAAAATGTCTTAATTTTTTCATTAATTAATTCTTAAACTTGAAAATATAATCGAAAGCTTCATTTCAAAACTATGCCATTAAAGCATCATTGAATATCCCATTGCTGGTGCAATTTAGTCGACTACAAAGAAATAGATTTCTGCTTCAAAAGTTGAAACCAAATTTTTTTATTCTTACATAATGCTGCTACAGAGTATATTAGTTTTGTTTATCTAACGGTTGTATCAGCACCTAAAACTTATCGAGACAGATTTAGATTTATATACGTATATACATATACATATGTATATAAAAATCAGCATGATTAGACGAGTTGAAACCCGAGTGAATTGACTTTCTGTCCGTCCTTGCAAGCTGTAACTGAATTCTGGCGAGTTAACAGTCCTTGACCGGATAAAAAAATCCGGATTCGTTCCGGTTACGTAGACCTGATTCTCGGAAGGTATCGTAATGAAACTTGCTATACATGTTCCTTGGCAAAACAGTAAGGACGAGTACGTAGATGGCCCACAAAATGCCATTAAAGGATCACAGTAGCAAAGGGCACCTGCAGACCAAAAAATAATTTTGAAAAAGTATGCGTGGTCGTGCTCTCTAATTGGTCTCCTTTACTGCATACGCAACAAAAATCAAATTCACTCAGGAGAAAGTCTTAAGCGCCCTTACCGACACTGTACAAATAGATAAAATCGGAAGATACAACGGTACTGTTAAAAAGTACTAAAAGTGCGATAAATCAGCGACAGAGACATACAATTTTACACCCAAGATGGTATAAGAATGCTTAATAGAAGCCCATTTTTAGGTGAAATCACATATCTCGAGACCGACCGATTTCAACCAAATTTGGTCCCTATGTAACAGTGCGAAGATTGGTCTACAACCACGCAACCACGCCTACTTCCAATAAAATATAATCCATTAATTCTATCTGATTCTTTACCTTCCAGTGTACAAATCAAGAAGCAATTAATATGACGGAATAAAACATTGCATGAATAATGCCTTTAGAGTATGCTACCTTATGATCAAAAATTGTTCAAATCCATCCAAAACTGATCAAACCCATATGTACCGAGTATGTGGACCCCAGTATCCATAGTATACTTGAGTTTTGACCGAAAATATCGCTCAATATATGGAACGTACAATTGAAATTGACGCTAACTCATTTCCTGACAATATTATCTCTGTGTATCAAAAATGTATCGGGTCAATATATACCTAATATAAATATTTTCGAGTTTCCGGTTGCCTTTATACCGCATATATCGGCCAATATTTGAGTTGTCTGAATTAACACTATATCATTGTGCTTAAAATTTTTCCCAGCCCATATGATTGGTGATGTATGTGAGGTACCTTAATGAATTCCAGGGAAATATGTATGTAATATTGGCAAAAATAGATAAAATCGGGTCGATACTACCCCCTAACTTTCCAATACATAAGTATATACGTATGTATAATGATTTTCTTTTTTTAACAAGCCTTTTCTGTGTGTTGCACCCGAGCTTTGCCCTCTCTAACTTGTTTCTTCAAATCGCTGATCACAGCAATATTAATAATGTTTTACAATGTTAGAAATAGCGACAAAAACTTTCCGGCCGATTGTCGTATTGAATTCAAACAATTGTCCGCTGAATGGCTGCTGGCAGGGGAAAATCGTTCCTCGACGGTTTGGAGAATTTAAATCGGCGCAAAAACATATCTTCGATCTTTGCTATTTTGTAGCAAACCTTTTTTATTTGTAAAAAATCGTATATCATCTCCAAAACGGGTAGGTTTTGAAATACTAATCATCCTAGAGCTCAGTAGCTCTTTTGGTCGTTGCTTTGCATCAACGTTTTTCTTTTCCCATTAGTAAATCAGAAGAAGATCAGAATTTTATTAAAACACTAAATTTCAGTTTCTCATTGTAAACAAAAATGTTGGGTTTAGCGTTACAATTTAGATCAATGACTTGAGAACGTTTGGATGAAATGTCTTCAAACTTTGTTAAAGTTAGTTATAATTCTGGAGTAGATATTTTTATAAGTGGTGGAGTCTAACTAAAGGCCAAAGATTCTTCAGCCCATGTAGTATTCATAAAGGAAACACCAACCATTCATATAATGATAGAACATGAAAACAATCCCATTTGTAAACTTTGTTTACGATACCACTTGTTTTCGTTGTCCTTCTAACATGTTTTGTTTCTCCTTTCACCTATGGCATATAATTTTTACCTCAGTGGCACTTGTGCGAATTTATTTGCTTGTGAGTGTTGAAAAATGTTGAGAAAACTGCATCGCTGCAGGAAAAACATCACATCAAGTGTCTAAAAAAGTACAAGGACACATGTACATAAATACATATTTTATATGGAGAAATTATACAATAGAAATTGTGACAGAGAATATTATACAAATGTGAAGTGAAAATAGTAAAAATAGGAGTGAAATAGAAAAACACACAAGTTGCATAATTCATTTTAGAAAATGGAAAACAAAATAAAGCACCACGCCACATGCATATTGGTACGTATGTATGCATACATGAAATAAACGTAATGAAAGTGAAACATAAATATACACATTGGTCGTGCTCGCTAATTTCCAGGTGCCGAGTGGGGTGTGGAGTGAAGTGGAGTGAAGTGGAGAAAGTGCACTCATGTCACGCCTACAACTAGCATTTTAGGACATTCGAGATAGCGATCTGTGCTGTGCATATGGAATGTTGCATACAGTGCGCTGATGGCAGGTAAACGATATTCCGCGTTATGTGGTTGTCAGTGCTTGGTGGAAAATGTAGGTGCCAGTATCAGTTATAATGGTACACTGTGACCTGACCTTCAACGGTCGCTGCTAATTTCGTTATGTGGTCTCAGTCCTTTTAAATTTGTTATTGTATATTTACTAGAGTTATTTCTGCGCTATTATTTAGTTGGGGCATTTTTATTGTATTTTTGTTAATTACTTTACCATTAACTGTAGTGCTTAAATGTGAATCTATGAGATATTACCATGAATACTCGCTAAAGTTATGTAATGTTTTTGAGCAACTAAAAATCAGTTTAGTTTAAGAATTACATATAGTAAGAAAAGCATTCGCTGGTAAAAATCTAATTACGACTTTGCTACCATCTGATCAAAATTGACCCAGACTGACAAAAAATACCACGTTTTCACTATTTTTCTTTTAACACTAAAATATTCTCTTATAACAAACTTGCAACGTTTTACTACTTTGCTACCATCTGATCAAATTTGACTCGGACTAACTCAAAAGGACAAAGTTTTCACGATTTTTATTTTAACACTCAAATATTCTCTAATAACAATATTGCAACATTTTACGACTTTGCTACCATCTGATCAAATTTGACCCGGATTGACAGAAAAATATTACATTTGCACCATTTTTATTTTAACCGTAAAATAGGCTCTAATTTTCATCACAATTGTTACAAGCCTCAGTTAGGATGATTTTCGTAGTTTTTTTTTCGAATTTAGGTTTTTCGCTTTCGGCTTTTTTCTTGAGCCCCATTCGCTTGATAGTTGGACTTATAGTCATCTTGCAACGTTTTACGACTTTACTGCCATCTGATCAAATTTGAATCGGACTGACAAAAAAAAAAGACTAAATTTTCAAAATTTGTATTTTAACACTAAAATATGTTCCCATTTTCATTACAATTATTGTAAGCCTCATTTGGAATGATCTTCGCGTCTTCTTCGAATTTAGGTTTTTCGCTTTCGCCTTTTTTCTTGAGCCCCATTCTCTTGATCATAAGTCATACTCATACATCCACGTCTTATGTTGTCAAAAGTAATGATGCGTTGTCAACATCTTTTGCGACCTCTGCTCAACGTTGGTTTTGCCAAAAGCTGCAAACTTTTTTGTTCGAGTCCACGATTTATGTATATCCAAAACATTATCCAAACTGTATGCATTAAGGATTGTAAGATCTTCTGCTATGTCTTTGAGCCCCACCCGCCTATATTCAAGCACTCTTTTCTTTGACTTCTACGATGTTATCGTCAATAACAGAGGTGAATGGATGATTCGCATGTGGGAAGTATTCGATGATTTCAGCAACTTCATGGAATGCTTTGTGTAACTAAAAAACATGTGTCTTGATCCACGTAAAAAAAAGAACGAAAAAGCTTTGCTGTTGTAAACTCAGCTATAACCGCGTAAGTGGCGTCTACGCGAATAAGGAAGAAGAAAATTTTCTTAGCAATCCTTTTCCTTTGTTTTTATTTATATTTTTTCAAACTAAAATATTAGATTAATTGGTCTGCTCTAAGCATCCTTAATTTGTTTTCTTCGTTTTATTAATTTAATAGTGAGTTCTTTAGAACTCAGTTTATTTCCTTAATTTCTCAATTACGTACACCTATAAGATGCAAGTGTTTGTATTTGCAAAATTTTTACGTTTTTATAATATATTTGTTTTCCACACATTTCTTTCATTGCTTCCATGTACATATCTGTTGCAGGTAAGTATAAAACACATATTCGCACTCTGGCCAGCTACCTGGCTAGCTTGCCTTGCCGGCAATGAAAAGTGCTGAAGTCGACGGAAAAAGAAACTTTTTGGCCGTGTGCCAAAAAAGTGAAGGGTATTAAAACGTTTGCGCCTGCCCGCCGAAGTGGCTGCGGGTGCCAAATTATGTGTATGGGTAAAGTGGTGCCAGTGTGCTGCTGCGAAGGCGCATAGCGAATGAGCGTCAATCAGTGTGATGGCATAAATAAGTGAGTGCTAGATGTAGTGGGGTTAAGTGGCACGCAGCGCAGGCACCAGCACCAGCACCGGCGAAAGGCTTGTTGGAGTGGCTGTCAGGCGCGTTGCGTTGCTTGAGGGGGAAAACGTTTTCACTCGCTCTCCCAATTCGATTTAATGTTTTGGCTTTTCTCCAGTTCCTACTTTGTGTGCGTAAATATGAGCGCCTTTCTCCTGCCTACACTGCCGGCCATGTATTCCATGTATTCATTTCTGCAATTTTTTAGTTTGCTCTGCTTTGTACGGGTGAAGGTGAAATTCATTCGATTTTTTGCAAGAAAGCGCAAGAGCAAAGGAAATTTGGATTTTTTTTGTAGTTTGGAGGCGTGTAAGATAACAGGAGTTTACACTAATTGCCTTTGATATTTTAAATTGCTTTTGAGCTTACCTCTCAATATTCTTATGTCGATTTTGTGCCACGTGCTTTCTAAATAATATATGTATTAACTCGTGAGTTCAGGGGTTTATTAAAAGTGCATGTGTACATATCTGCAGTCTCAGCAGTCAATTTTATACAGATGCACCCATGCTTGCTTTGTATACCATAGATGTTTCACCGCATATATTTTCGCTAAGACTTGCTTCCAAGTTTTATTCGCAAAATACATTTTCGTGTCGGATATAATTTTAGTTCTAAGGTTCATTGACCGCCGATGTTATAATTCTCATGGTTTTGACCAGCCTGGTCTAGAAATACCTCCCCACAGTATGGTAATCATTAAGGGACTCAGTTTCTCCATGAAATAGTATTCGATTGGTATGGACATAATGAGTATTCTTTACCATAATCATCTCTGAGAACTTTCTTTTCTTACAATTAATTGGCGGAGTCCTAATCTCAAGGTTTGATGTCTTCTGACGTCGTTATGCTTTCTGTTTTACATATTTAAAACTAAAAAAATAGTGAATGGTTCATATATACTTCTTTTCTTTTTTATTGGCCTAGACTTGGTGTATAGACGATTAAAGCCGAGTTTACAACAGCGCCCCATCCGTGCTTCCCAACGTAGCCTCTGTCTATTAATTCGCTATGTCAATGTTGTTGTATATCTCGTACAGGTCATCGTTCCATCGAATGCGATACTCTCCGTTTCAATGCGCAAAGGACCATAAATCTTCCGCAGAACCTTTGTCTGGAAAACTTGTAACGTCAACACATCAGAAGTTGTCACATACATACATATGTATACTTAAACAGCTCAAATGCTATTAAAAAATTTCGAATATCCTGAATGAGATTTTTGCTGTATTTTCATACACACATTCATATGTACATAGATACAAACTCCCACTACCTCCTTTTAGCCAAAACAACTTTCTCCATCTCCCTCTTTCTGCAAATATATGTATGTATATTGCAAGAGAAACTTTTACGTAATCGCGTGATGACCCTCAACGACAGCAAGGAGTAGCAGAACCCAGAACAAGAATTCCGTGTGCATGAGCATTTTTGGTCACGTGCTAGGCATTGTTGTTCCTGCTTCTATAAATACACAGATTACTGCCAACTGCTTGCTGCTGACGCTGCGGCTGTTGTGGCTGCTGTTTCCTAGCTAAGCGGCAACTTTCCATTTTCTGGGTCAAAACTGACTCACCAACTTACTAGCTGATTGCGATTGTGTGTATGTATTTACGTCAACTAGTTTGGTTTGCTTCTTTTAGGCGATTTAGTTGGTCGTTTGCGGAAGCGCTTGACTGCGCGCTGCAATAGTGGAAAGAACTTTTTGATTCCTTTTGGTTGCTAAAGTCAACAAAAATGCCAATAGAAGTTGTCTTCAAACTTTCACAGTCTTTGTTTTCTTTGCTACTGCTTACGTATTTCAGTCTCATTCTCATCGCATTACGTACATCGGAATATGTACAGGGTGCGCCATCTATTATGGCGATATGTAAAAAATGAATAATTTTCTTATTTTCTATATTTTGAATAAGAAAATCTTTACATTGAAAATTCAGTTGTGTTAAATTACCGTATACATTTAACAATGAAAGTGAAATCTATTTCGCAGTGACTAAAATGAAAAAAAAGTGTCTTATTTGGGGAATAAAGAAAATTGTCGGCCATATTTTTCCAGAATCTCGATGGTTGTTGATATACTATACGTCAAGACGGTTACTGGATCCGTTCCCATGACAGACGGGTTTATATAACAGAACGGGCCTGGACTTTTTATTCGGTTAAGGACTGTCATCTCGCCAGGTTTCTGCGACCACAACGACAACAGCAACAACAATGGTTGCTGTAGCTTGATTTCAAACAGAGTTTATATTAATTGGTCAGATCACCAGATTTGACTCCTCTGACAGGGCGACATTAATCTACGAAAGATTGACTATTTTATTGAAGTTGTATTCCTTAAAACTTAATTCAAAATATCTCAAATCTTAAATCTGTTTTTCAAACGCACCCAATACTTATATTACATATCAACATATGCGTTGAAGCACCCTGTACATGAATATTTACTCTCTGAACAGCTGTTACTCACAGTTATTTGTTTTGTTGTGTATGAGTGTTGTGAATTCTCTCGGATTGTTTATAGCAGATTTACCCGCTCTCAGCAACTAATTAATTTTTGTTTTATTTTTAGTTTAAGCAGATTATAAAAGATAACTTACAAAGTATATAGCGGTGCTTTTACTCGTGAACTCACATTGCGGGCAAATAAATTCATCTTGTATATCTTAGATGACATTTATCCACTTTCAGTGTCGCTCCACTGTATTCCAATGAGCCGATAAGTGTAGATAGCGTGTGGCGTGAGGCCTTTCGTTGGCTCACCATGTAGAAAATGCAACTTCTTACAGCGATATCGTATAACATTTATTAAACATTTCAATGTTTTCAGTATAAAATAATTTTTTTTTGTTCAAATTTCTTAATGCACTCCTATAATAACCCTCGTTCGTATTGGCAACAAACTTCGACAATCTATTTTCACAAGTTATGATTGATTTTTTCATCAGTAAAATTCTTCACTCATAGAAAAGAACAGGTAGGAATTTCTTAGTTCGAGGTATGGACTATGCGGTGGCTCCATAAGAACCTCCCAATTAAACTCCCAGAGGTTCTAGCGTGACACTATCGATATTTTTAGTCTGGCTTTGTACTGGTCGCTTTTAGGCGATTGCTTCATTTAGATGGTCCAACTGTAGATAGCACAGGCCCGAATTAAGAGTTTGGCCGTAGCAGAACAGTTCATAGGAGATGATTTGCTCCTGATCCTGATCAAAATAAACACAAAAAAACCTTCCCGATTGCCAATCCTAGCTTGGCCACCGTCTGCTCGGCTCACCTCGATTCGACCACAACCATTTTCGCTTGACGTTATTATTAAGTGATGCACTTTTCATTACCATTAACCATCCGATTCGAAAATATATGGTTTTTTTTTGCTATTCCGCCATGAAGTTTCACTCGAGTTTCTATTTTGTAAAAAGCCTTATTGATATATAGCCTTTCCAATAGATAGCAAATAGCCATATTTTTCCCGCTCTTTTGACATTTCTCTTCAGTAAAATTGGCCATTTCACCATGGAAAGATATACGATCCAACAACGAGTCGAAATGATCGGTGACTAATAGAAAAACCCTTTACATAGTTCCAAAGATTTGTTTGTGCAATGTTTAGCATCTGGGTAATGGAGTCTTACATAAAGGTTGGAGCATACGATTTCCTTTATTATATCGATATTTTATTCACGACAATTTTCTTTCAGAGTGTCTTGCAACACTGATATCAAGACTATAGGAAAATTGTAAAATTTTGACTTATTTTAGGAGTTATTCGGAAAAGCTATATATATGATAGTTCTATTGAATATCTCAAATATTCTTCTTCGAAATATAAGTAATTGCTGAAAAATTTCAATTAATATTAAATAAAAAAGTGGACACAATAGTTAACAAATTCACTGCAATATAAAAAGGTTAAATTCTAGGAGTGTATAAGATATCTTGCGCAAGTCACGCACAAATAGGGCAACTGATTGCATTCATATACATAGACATAGACACACACATGGATATACATATGCATGAGTAAGTATGTGCACAATGGATTCCGCCAACGCTTTTACGCTGTATTTATTTCCCGGAATTTAGAATTTGTGTCAACAAAGTAAAATAAGAAAAACTAAAGCAACAAAAGCAACAAAGGCAAGCAATTGCATTTTCGCATTGCACACATTTTGCCACATCCGCAGAAAAGCACACCTATGTAAATATTCTAGTTTGTTTTTCGCGTGAATGTGCCACAAATAATACGAAGAGGAAGTAAGCCTTCTGCATATGCTCGTATACATACTCCCACACTTTCCAACGGTGCTTGCGTCGCATGTCTGCTTTTCGTGTTACTTGCAGTGTTTAGATAATTCCAGTACTTTCTGTGTTATTCACTTTTCACAGCAACAACAACCGTGTAGTATGTAGATTTTTGATTACCCAATTCTGTTATCCGCAGCTTGACTTTCGTTTGGTTTCCATGCGGACCAGAACTAAAGTTGTACACTTACATAAGCTTTATTTGCATGCTATGTAAATACATATGTATTTGAGAAAAAAAGTCACTCCGTTACTTACTAGGCTTTGTCGAACATGGCAAAAAAAAAAAAAAATGGTTAACTTAGGTTGCAGCGAAACTCTTCACAAATACAAAAGGTTAGTGCCATAGTGGTCCGACCTGAAGAATATGTTCGGAGATTGTTGTATTGTATCGGACAATAATCCGTGTCACATAAGGATGGATTAGGTTAGGTTTGATGGCTGATCAAAGATCGCAGTACAAATTCACACAGGCTCTGTTATCAGAGTGAATTGTCACTTTGAAGGAAGCTGCACTTCAGAGCAATAAATCAATTGCTATCTTAATGGCTGGAACTTCGGCTTGGATGTCACTGCAATAGTCAGGAAGTCGGAAAGTGAAGTTGATAGAGCGGTTCCGACACTAAACTCCCCCACCAACCTTCCCCCCAAGCTTTGAACCATCCGTAAAGAAGTTTACTGCTCCTCTCCTCCAACGGCTTCTTTCCACAAAAATTCCCTCGTCGGTATATGAGCCATATACATGAAGCTATTATGTCAAATAAAAAAGAAGTAAAAAATCGAATTTATGAAATGATGAAAAAATGCATGAATTGGGTTTCATATTCTTTTTGCATCCACAGTGATGTTGGGACTACCTTTTTTCGGCGCTTTCTTCTACTCTCAGACTGAGGTCTTTTTGAAAAAATTTGTGTTTTACGACAAAAATTATATCAAAAATTTGAAAAATTACTATAATGTTCTAATCGCCCTCGTTGAAAACTGTAATGATTTATAAATTCGAATAGTGTTTTTGTTAAAATATACAAACCCTCTGGTCCTCACTTCACTCAAAGTAACACTGTAAGTGTCATCTTCATCTATTCCATTCCAATATAATACAGTAGTGATAATGATAATGAAAGTTTCTGTGAGCGTACAAGTAAGACTAAAATCGAAAGCGATAAGCTGAGATCATAGATGACTAGTAAGTATTTAATGACCTAACCGGTTTCGACAAAAGCAAGAGTGATCAAGTGTAAATTATTTTGGTTTAATAATTTGTAAATCTGTAATTTTTTTCGACGTGAATCCGAAAGAGGCACGAAAGCCGTTAAATCTAGTTTTATGTTGCTAATTCCGATTCAATCACTAATAATTGCGGTAGAGTAGTAAAATCAAGCATTTTAAAGTTTCATAATCCTTGTAATTTATCGCACAACATAAAAACAGTTTAACCGCATACTACTATTAAAATGCCTGATGTACTGAAGTGCATTGCCCCTTTGGCATTCGCAGTTTATTCCTTTCACTTTATCCGGCAATGTAGTTGTATACAATAGTTGTTATCGCTGAGCTTGCACTTGTTTTAATTGTTTGCAACACATTGGGAGCAACTGCGGTCAACCGGCTGTCAGCGAAAAATATGCGGCATACAAAAATATATCATATATGTAATTGTATCTCTCAGAAAAAGGGTGCTTTCCTAAACAACATAAAAAACCGCTTGAGAGGTGGTCAAGGGACTCAAAGCAATATAGCGGTGAGAAAAAAGTGAATTGTCAACTGTCAGCCCAAGGTGAACACAAGCGAGGACGTCGTTACAGCGCAGCTTCAAGCAGAAAAAACGAGCACTAAATTTTTTTAAACTCATGACACCGTGTAAACTAAATACTGACTAACAATACAATACGTAGGTTGTTTCGCACGGTGGGCAATAAATAATGTGTGATGCTTAGTAGACATTTTTTTTGGTAGTAACTTGCATCTTTTGAAGTGTACATATATACTTTTGTATATGGAATTGGTAAACTAGGGTTGAGCAATACCAAAACCTCCGTCAGGATCAGGAAGGACCTCTTTGAGGTGTTCGATACCAAACGAGGTTTCAGACAAGGCGACTCCCCATCATGCGACTGCTTCAATCTACCGCTGTAGAAATTAATTCGAGCTGCAAAGCTTAATCGAGCAGGTACAATCTTTGAAAAGAGTGTACAGCTGCTGGTACGCCGATGATATTGATATGTACGAGATATATGATGACACCGATATAGTTCAGCGAATTAAAAGATAGCGACTACGCTGGCTAGGGCATGTTGTGCGAATGGATGAATACACTCCAGCTCTGAAAGTATCCGACGCAGTACCCGTCGAGGAAAGCAGAGGACAAGAAACAATTTTCTTATGTTGGAGTCTAGAATTACAGATAACCATATTTCGGACCCCGGCGAAGTCGACCAGTCTCAACCCATTTGGGGATGTTTCATCGTGGAGACTAAATTTACCGGCCGTTGTGTCAAAGATACTTACCTTCTTTGTCCACCCTGGCGTTAAAGTCGACATGCACGATTTTGACGGGACAGTGGGCGGGGGCAGCTCTTATAAGTGCGGTTTAAGCGCCCATAGAATTCATTTTTGTCCACATCGTCCTTCTCTTTCACCGGGGTGTAGGTGCAAATCAGCTATATGTTGAAGAACTTCCCTTTAATGCGGATTGTGGCTAGACGTGAACGCCAGTACTCGGCTACGGAGTCTCTCTCCCACCACGAATCCCATACCGATTTTGAGCTTAAGTCCCTTTTAAGGGACTGGACATTCCAGGGGCACGCTGTCAAATCATAATACACGTCATACCTTCAAACGCTTGTTCTACCCAGAGAATATTTGGTCTTAGACCGTCGTTAACTACTTGAGCCGTATGTAAAAGAATCGTTTTTAGCCACTCATATGGGAATGGTGCTCAGACAACTTATCTCACTTGCGTGAACTCTACACATGACTCCATCCTCTGAGTGATTACTTAGAAAAAATGCTTATCAAACATTTTCTTAATATTCTCATAGTTCTCAATACAATGGCCTTTTTGATCTTACAAAAAATCCGAGAAAATTTTAAATTTTTTAAAAACGCCACCATTTTTTTCAATTTTTGTATTTTTTTTTTTTTTTTTTTTTGACTGTGGGTCATTGTACGGACAAAAGCTTCTAAAGAGATTTTTTCATGGACGGAGAGGGTCAGAATTACTACAATATTGGATGGTGGACCTTTTTCTCAAATAACGTGCAACTCTAAAAATATTTAATTTTCAATAATTTTACTGTGCCCTCAAAATTAAAAAAAAAATTTATGCAGTGGTAGTAGTTTCTCAAACATTTGTTTAGGCTATCATCACCCTATACTATTCCAAACCTAGAGGCAAAAGTGTCCAATTTACAAAAGGAATTCTGACGCATTTGGGTGGCATAACTGGTAGAGTAATTTTTTTAATTCTTCACAGAAATATCATATTACCATATTGCAAAAAAAAAAAATAATATCCAAAAAAAATTTTTTTTGCTCAAAATCGACCAGTGTTCGTTGTTGAAATAAACTAGAAAAAACTTGCTGGTGTAGATAAGAAAATTAGTTGCGGCTTCCATGTATTGTGTTGTCGTACATATTGTTTACGAAATGCAACTGTATATATGTATGTACATTTGCATGTACACGAAATGATAAACAAACAGACTAAAAAATAGTAGCACTACTCGATTGTGTGAGACTAGACATGAGTTCAAGGGCGTCAAAAGCTGTTGGAGCATATAAATCAGCGAAAATTGCATTACAGACAAATATGTATGCTCCCATATAATTTCGTAGTAGCTACATTTATCGTACATTTTTAGCACACACACATACATATATGTATGTATGTATATACCATGCACCCCTCGAATGTGCGCTCTATTGTTTGATAAGTTATCTTCGCAATTATTTCATTTAATTAAATACATTTATGTGCATATAAATGCAACTCTGTCATTATGCCACTTGTTAGCTGCCTATCCAGCGAGCATTGTGCATTGTGGCCATCACTCACGCAGCGTTGCATATTTGTGCCACTGACACGCCTTGACCAACGACTTGCCACAACCGCAACCGCAAACCGCTGCTGTTGCTGCAAAATGCTTTTAATTAAGTGCCACTGGTACTAGACAGCCACAATGGTCACAAATTATCGCACAAACAAAGGTAATAGTTAAAATAACAATTGCCATAATGACAATTAACTGGAAGAGGAGCGTGATGGCGAAGAATTGATATGATAAAAAGAAAACTGAAAAAAAAAATTAATAATTGTATAATAGTTTGTTAAGAATTGTCAACACATTTCTCGCTTTAGCGATGCCTGATTTTCTGCATGCTCCTATCGCTATCTGTGTATAATCATACATAAATATGTATGTCGATAGTTTATGCCACTGTCTTAACCAGGTGGTAAAACAATCGCTCATTCTTTGTGCATTTCATCCGTTAAGGCTTTATTTCTTTTGTTTCTTTTAACTGGAAATCGTAATTGGCAACAGTTTTCAAATGATTGCTGATCGTCAAGCTTTAATGAGCGGCATCCTGCGTAAATGTCTTTTTATTTAACGGCATAACTGTTTGATCGTAGTTTTATACACCTTACACTGTGGTCTACAAATCGATTTATAATCCATTTATTAATTCGAAGAAATCATAGACGTATTGAAGCTGCACGACAGCGAAATTTCCTTGTCTGCAAACGGCGTCTTGAAGTCAGCTTCTTGAACACTTTCTAGCTGATGTACACAACTTCTTTGCTGCCGTACTGAAATTTTTCACTTGAATTTGTTTTTTTTTTTGTTTTATTCAAGTTAAATTTACAATCTGTCTTAATATTAATAGACAATAAGTAAATGTGCTGTTAAGGAACAAACAAATTGTGAGTGATACTTCATTTCACTTGAATGAAATTGAAATATTTTGTTCAAAGTGAAATTTTGTGTTTCAAAAATAAGTAAATTTGCAGTTTTATTTGTTTTACTTTATCAATTGATATTAAAATGATAAAGGATCCATTTCAAGGTTCCCTACGTTTTTAAAGAAAAAACACAGAAACTTCAAATTAAGTTTGGAATACCAATTGTCACACCCAAGACGTGACGTTATCTGCTTACCGAAATGTTCTCTCAATAAATCCATTCATTCATGCGATGTGTGGGAAGTAGTGCGATCTTGTTGAAACCAAATGTCGCCGAGATCACGAGCTTCAATTTCAGGCATCAAATAGTCGGTTATAATATCGGGATAACGGTCGCCATTGACGGTTATGTTCTCACCGGCATCATTTTTGATGAAATATAGACTGATAATTCAACCGGCCCACAAACACCAAACCGTTGTTTTTTTCTGGACGAAATGACAACTCTTGAATCTCTCCAGGTTTATCTTACTACTAAACGCGGAACTTTTGTTTGTTTACATATACATTGAACCAGAAATGGGCCTAAACGCTGAACAAAATTTGGGTCGCAAACGTCGGATCTTCTCGGAACTTTTCAAGAACCCAGAACGAAGCGATGTCGCTTGGGAAGGTTGAGCGGCATCAGTTATTGCATTTTGTTCGCTTTCAATTTAAGATTTCGACGTAAAATGCGCCAAGTCGTTCCATACATCAGTCCGAGTTGCAGCGAACGGCGTCGATCGACTCTCCACAGTCTTCGTGTACAAATTCAGCAACGGCCGATCATAAATTAAATTTTGGAAGGCCCAAACAAACCAAAATTTTTGATAAACTTATTCTTATCGGAAGAATATATTCTCTTCTAGAGCGATTTCCTTATTAACTTCCAACCAAGAAGGTGGGTGGAATCATGGCGGCAATGGAAAACCTTATTTCTTAAAAAAAAAATTATGTTTCTTAAAATATGTATAAATATGCCTCTAAAATTTTAAAGCAATTAATTCTGTAACATTCTTAGAACGTAGAGCTTTACTGGTACATGAAAATATTTCCACACCTAGTTCTGCCCAATTACGTGTTTACACAATGTTCTTCCGTACCTATTTTTTATTATTTAAAATAACAATACCTTCAACAAATGCTGTTCAGTTCTACCGCCGACAAACCGAGAAATACTTTTCAGTTAAAGAGCTTCGAAAATCGTTCAATAAAATATTTGAATTCTATCACGAATAAACAATTTCCCTTACAGTTACAATAAATTTCAGCACAAATATACCACGCCCGTCCGTTTCCAAGCAATAAAATGCATTTTTGATAAATTGCCACTAAGCAAAGTATTATATTTACTGACAAAAATGTGCTTATATGAATGTGTAAATTTATTGTCTTTGTTTGTAATTATTTTACAATAAATTACAGCACAAATATACCACGCACGTCCGTGTGCAAGTAATAAAATGCATTTATCACTAAGCACAGTATTTTGTTTACTGACAAAAATATGCTTGAATGTATAAATTTTTTGTGGCTAACTTTTTTATGAAAGTGTTTTCTTGTATTTTTTACTGGTAATAAAGCCAAGTTAAAATCTAAAATAGCGGCTGAACTTGTCAACCGAACTTTAAATTACAATTTAGTTGTATTGCAAATAGCTCTATTAATATGTATGTATTGTAAGCATATATAGTATATCAGGTAATTACTTTCAACCTTTTTCAATCATATTGGCTTAATCTGTAACAAATTGCTGATAATGTACTATAAAATACTTAAATTGGCAATTTATCAAAAATAGCAAAATAATAGATAATAGATAAGGTTATTTTTACATATAATAGCTCGTTATTACTTAATAGCTGTCTTGATTCCTCAAGCCTTGGAGAGTAACGAGCCGAACTGGTGTATTATATACTACAACAAAACAATGTATTTATAATAAGGCAATTAAATAGAGATAAAAACGGATAATGAATTATGTGAATATACCACTATAAAGAGTTATACACATAGCTTCTTGTATTGAATTCCGGTAGATAACTCTGTTGTTGCGTTCTCATGTAAATTTTTGTATAAGATAACAGAGCTCCAAAATAGTGAACAAGCAGTGAATTAACGAATCGAATGTGGTGAGACATAGGATTTCCCCACAATCAAATTTATTTTTGGATATTTTTATAGAGTACGTGTCTGATTAATCAAACAATAAAGCGTGTTAAATTACAAATTAATTGTAAGGAAACTCCAAATTGTTGAAACGAAAGGATTTGTTCAATAATAATTTATTATCTAATGCCACTGAAAATACTACACATCATTCGACAGTGTAGTTCCATCATTTCATTTAGAGAAAAACGCCATGTGATTTAGGAGTATGCATTGTCAGCCTGAGATTAAGTAGCATTAAGAGCGAAATTGTAATACAGAATTCTACCCTTATGACTCTATGGGCTAGTTTTAGGATAAGGATTTTTTTTGCCCGGGTTTTAAAGACCATTTAAAAGTTTATAAATAAGTAAGAAGAAATAAGTTTGCGGCTACAACTAGTGAAAGAATTGTTCGTTATTAAAGGGAACCCCCCAATTAGACAAACTAAAAAAGATTACTCTATCAATTATTTTAAAATTTTATGGTTGCATATTTTAAGTATACAAAACGAAATTTTTTTTGAAGAAAAATATTAAACATTTTTCGAGTTACACGTGATCGCCGACGGTGCTAAAACAATATTCCGGCGTTTTCAAAGGAGGAAATTAATAAAAGATTGGAAAAATTGTAATGTGTTTTTTAAACAGAATTTTATTCGTTTTTTGGCAAAATTCGTTTTTATCAGATCAAATAAGTGGTAGGTCTGTAACTTTAAGTTATAGTAAAAGTATAGAAAAGTAGTAACGTGTGTGCTTTTAAGTCGAATTTAATCAAAATTTTGGTATATTTTTTGGCCTGCCAAAATTCGATTTTTTATCATATCAATAGTTCATGAAGTGAGAGCTATATCAGTTTGTAACCGTGTACACCTGATCTGGGTGCCGGCTTTCAGGCCCCAACCCATAAAAAAGTTGCTCCACACGGAGGAGAGAGGGTGGAGAGAACGGCACCAGACAAAAGGAATGCGCCATGCCAAGTTACTATTGGGAGGCTTCAACCTAGCAAGGTTTGTAAATATTATTAACTTCCCCCGAGACAAATTCCGTCTCCTTGTGGCGCTTTATTCAGGGCACTGCATGCTCAAGAAACACTTGTCTAACATGGGCATATTTTCTTGCACGAAACTTCAGAGATCTAGATTGTTCAGCAATTTGTAAAAGCAGCTTCAAGGCCCTAGAGTCCAACCATGTGGACAGGGATCACAACACTTTAAACGCGTCCAGAAATTATTTAGAGAGCTGGATCTTTGTGACCATAGTATATGATAAGAGAGTGCACAATAAACCCTAGGTCGCTGTGCAAAACCTCGGTTATTTTTTATCTATATATCTATCTATGATCGGATCATTTGTATTAACTCTGAACTCAAACACTATTCGAGATATTGATTTAAAATTTTAGTATATTGTTTTTTAAGGTTAAGGCTTATCGTAATAAGAAACAATCTTTTTTTTCACACTAAGTGTCGCCCTAAAACTTTTAAATTTGGCCTTTCACAGTAATTCACAAAAAGTTTTAGCTGTCAATTAGTACGAAAGTACTCTTCTCTCTTATCTCCTCCCCTCTTGAAGAAGCGGTAAAGTTTACGGTCCTAGTATGTCCTTCTTTTCTGACTTTGGCATTAGAAATACATACTTTTCTGAATGTTCTTAAAGCTTAAATCGATTAATTGTGTTCCTTGTTCATTTGATACTCACTCTAGATACCCAAATTTTAGGCTGAGAAAGGTCAAATACTGTCGAAAGTAACTTTTCAAGAGAAACTAGGTTATTTGGATCCGCTTAGGCTCTTTTAAGATTGGAAAGGATCTTTACATTGTAACAGTCTGTTTATTTTCCACAATATGGTTTATATGCCCATATAAAAATATCTGTATACAGAAATATTTGCACCAATATAACAAAGCGCTGAACTTCGCGCACGTTTCACCGTGGCAACGGTAATGACGCTTGCGGAATGTCAGCTGTCTGATCGCTTTTGCCGCGACTACAACAATAATGTTGATGAATCCGATAATGTTGCGCCACGAAAGCCTTTCGTTATGCTAATATTTTACTATTGTTGATGTTGCCGCTTTACGCTTTTTTTCTGTCGCATTCTACTGCTCTGCTGAAGAATTTATGTTAATATCTATAATGAGCGCTATATTCGTACATACATACGTTAATATGTATGTAGATATGCCTAGATGTTGTGCGCCTGACTAAGTGTGCCGCTCTACTAGCCGGCGCAGCCAACAGAACGACTAATGCTGCTAGTTGAGCGGTGAAAATTGCAGAAAAATGCGCAAGAATCTCTTCCGTTTTCTCTCGCATTGCTTTTTATATGATTTTCTTTATTTTTATACCTTGTACATAATAAATTTGCCAATTCGTAACATCCTGAACAAACCGCTAAGTTTTTGAGATATCGGTCTGAAAATTTGCACATCATCTTTAGTTTTTGTGAGCATGGAGCTGCTTATTTGTCCGAATCGCCGATATCGGACCACTATAACGTATACATACATAGATAGCTGCCCTACAAACTGACTGATAATAATTAAGTTCTAGTATGAAAAACTTTTTTAGCTACTAGCTACCATCATGAAATTGAACAGAGATTGTTGTCAAAAGCAGCTCTACAATCTCTTAAGAAATTGTTGAGATCGGACCACAAATCAACTTTTTTAGACCCTTTTTATTTCTATTATAATTGCTATCATAAAAAATGAACCTGTGTAGGGTATTAAAGCTTCGGTCCCGCTGTAGTTAACGTTTTTTTTTCTTTGTACTTATTATTGTTATGCTGCAATTGTAAACTGGTGAAGAAATTAGCAACGCCGAGATGCAATTTTTGATTACTTCATACAAGCAAACACTTGATTGTGTAAATATGTGTGCGTTAAGAAAAAAATATAACTGAAGATATGCACTTTCAAAGCGCCAAAGCACCGGCGCAGGGTGTGCACAGCTTCCTTGAAGCACCTCCGGCCAGCATTTCTTTTCTATAGTGGCTAATAGAACGTGTGGTTAATGGACGCACTTTACACTTCTTTGTAATTGAATTGTGTTGCACCGTTGCTGTGCCATCACCTCGCCTTTCTATTGCAACACACAATCTTACATTCATACATATTCTTATAACTCCTCTGTTGGCAATGCTGATGCTGAAATTATATATATTTGCGTTGGCAGGCATTCACCGCCACTTGCCGTCCAGCAGCTCCAGTATTATTGCATTTTACGTATAATTCACAATAATTGCATGCTGTGAAGTAACTTCCGAGTACCCATACCTACAATGATTTCGTATAATAGTGCCGGCTTTTCAATGAATGCACGGTGATCGCGAATCAAATGATTATCGCAGCTACGACAGCCAATTAGGGCTCGCAAGCATGGCTACTCATTGCACCAATAAATTTTTAATAGTTCCTTTCTGAGCACAACTAACTTTTGTGTTTGGTATTGAAGAGCTTGCTCTTATCTTCGATCGAAGTGTATGCGGTCATCTTTTGATTATACCGTTACATTTTTTTTGTGGTTTTTTTTATTGCCTCAACAATGGCTTTGTTGTGCTCCAAGCGATCATTAATTTAGTGATGCATGGATACCTTCAGGTAATTAGTTGTTTTTGCAAATTTTTTTATTTCGAAATTAGAGTGCACCATGAGCGGAAAAGTGCCGGAAATGTTGCTGTAGTTGCAGTCTACAAAAAATCTTTAATTGTTGTTTATTTTTTATTTTTTTTAAGCGTCTATATAAAATGAGCGGAGCTGAAGTTGAGCAGCTGCACTTCATGTTATGAAGAAACGTTTTTAAATTCCCGGATATGGATAAATACATTCATTTATGAGACTATTTTTTTTCATTTCTAAGTTCCCTACTTAAAAAAACACAGATACTTAAAATTCAATGGGGAATGTGGGTCCATATTTCAACAAAAAAGAAGTAAGGAAGGGCTAAGTTCGGGTGTCAACGAACATTTT
>NW_017537079.1:1629326-1658849 GCF_001853355.1 Bactrocera latifrons | reverse complement strand
ATTTCATTTTAATATCTTTATTTATTGCTTAGTTATGACACTTTATAGGTTTTCGGTATCCGCCATTTTGTGGGCGTGGCAGTGGGCCGATTTTGCCCATCTTCGAACTTAACCTTCTTATGGACCCAAGAAATACGTTACCAAGTTTCATCACGATATCTCAATTTTTACTCAAGTTACGGCTTGCACGGACTGACGGACAGACAGACATCCGGATCACTACTCGTCATCCTGATCACTTTGGTATATATAACCCTATATCTAACTCTTTTAGTTTTAGGACTTACAAACAACCGTTATGTGAACAAAACTATAATACTCCCTTTAGCAACTTTGTTGCGAGAGTATAACAAGACAGAACTTATAGGGTATCGAAGCTTTAGTGGAATACAACCCAATGATAAAGCAGAAAATTATGTGAAAAAATTTACAAAAATCAATATGATGGGAAAGACAGTTTATAAAATCAAAATCAATCAAAAGTTATTTTAAAAAAATGTAAATAGTCGCTTACTACACGTACAGATGATAGAAGGCTATTTGAAAGCAATTAGAAGATAAAAAGTTTTCCGAAAGTAAATCTTTTGAAGATGAAACATGTGGCTGCAAGAATAAAATTCGTAAAAGAACATTTCAATTGGCCATCAACAATTTGGCGTAATGTGTTGTAAACCAATGAAAACAAAAACACTGCTCTTTTTGGTGGAGCAGGGTTCAGAAAGTACATATATACGCCCACTACCAAACCAAATATAAGATCATTCCAGGTACACCTCCAAAATTTTTAAACACGTCGGTCTGAGCACTATGGTAAGGACGTGCTTTTCGTGCTGTGGTGTTGGTCCTATCTATATCATGAACTTAACTGGATATGTAAACCTGTTGAAGGATGTTATGTTATTATTTGACAGCACGGAAATGTCTTTGAAAAGCACGTTTGATCAGAATAACTACCCAACAAATGGGCCCTACTATTTTCATAACCATGCAATTTTTTTAGATTTTTTTTTTGGAATAGATTTAGTAAAAAATACAAATATATGTATTAAAAAATAAAGCTCTTTATATACGTACAAATTTGCGTAGATAAGAGGAAGAACAAGATATGCGTAGAAATTTCTAAAAATTACCTTTCAGAGGCATTGAAATCATAGCTCGTATTTTCAACTTCAGTTTTCTGTTTTTTTTTTATTTTCACCGGCACAACTGTTTTTATACAGCTATATATTGTAGATTACGATCCTTACAGCCGTAAGTACTTGATTGGTCTTTCTATCCATGCTTATTTCGACCAATTTTTTTTTTATCGATAGGGAGGTTAATAAATTTTTTTTTTCTTAAGGGTATTGAATAGGAGGTTTGGATGTGTCTTAGGGTAGGGGTTGAGTATATTGAAGAAGAAAAACTTTACATATATTATTTAATCGAATATCAACACTCTGCTTGCGTAAGATCCGAGACTTTTGGAAATTATCTTAAACAAATCAGTGTAAAGAAGTTTTTGAAAAGAAGCGAAAACAAGAGAAACGGCTAGTATTTCGGAATTAAAATGGATATGTACAAGTAGAAGGGTTCTCCAGATTAAGCATATAGTATATACATATGTATATAAAGTTACCGTTGACTTATGGTTTCTGGCTTCAGTCAGTAATGGCAAATGAGCAGCTTCTTGAGAAAAAAATGGAATGTGCAAAATTTTCAGAGCGTCGATATCTCAAATACTCAGGTTATATACAGATAGACCGATATGGCTGAATGGACTCGTCACGCTAACCATATATATATATTTTATAGAGGCTTCGACGTTTCCTTCTGGGTGTTATAAACTCCATAGCAAACTTAATATACACTGTTGAGGGTATAAGTGAAATGTAATACATTTTTAATTTCTAGTACATAATTTCACTGTACCTTAACACCAACTAATCTTTAAAGTATAGTAATTTCCGCATAGCAAGTAATTTTTCAAAGCAGTCCTTAGCATTTCGCACAGTTGTGCCAAACTTTTCTTTGCACTGAATGCGCACAATAGTTCTTTGTACGGCCATAATAATCCACCATTATAGTAGGAAGTTTATTTATTTTTTATTTGTTGCCAGCAAAAATTCAGTTCAACGTGTGGCATAAATGAGAGCAGACAACACACTTAAATTAGCTCATGTGCCATGGTGTGATTTACAAAAATTTCTTGCATGTGCATAACACCGTCATTTCGCTGCCGCTTTGTTATATGCTCCAGAGTGCTGGCACTAAGTAGACTTCCTTCCTAAACTATATACGCTCAAAGCGCATTGTGTCTTGCGGTTGCTGAGGTTGCAGCAACTATTGTGCGCCATCAGGAACCTTTTCTACTCTTGTGTGCCGTTGTTAATAACGCTCATTGTTGTGTGTGAATAATACGAAATTGTAGCGTGCCCCCAACGTCAGCCACCCACCGACTACAAGCGGCGTTCCTCACACACATACAAATACAGTTTTATGCACACTGCTTGATATATAGACATGTATGATGTATGTGTTTGAGTGGAAGGTTCAGCAGCATTACAGCCTATATTATCTGCATTTACCATTTGCGTTTGGGCCATTCAAAGCTACATTGTTGATTGCCAACTTGCACACATACATATGTACATTAAGTACTTGCAAACTGAGCAATTGCGCTTTTCTTCTAGCAAATCCGTTGCATTTGTTTACTTGCACACACATCCACGCAGTTCTTGCAACAGTCTACATACATATCTACATACGCCTTGCCACGTCGCCATTACAGAGTAGTGCAGTAACTGTGGAGTCTTGCAACGTTATGTGCTCGCATGTGTGTGTGTGTGAATGTATGTACATTGCCGCTGGTGCCACTTACAAACCCTTTTGTATTGCGCACGCCAAGTCTATAATTTGGCTTGTGATTTGTGGTTCAGTTTAAGCTAGTATTACCGCGGATAATTGATTCGATGATGTGAGTGATTTATGAGCGTGAGTGGATGGAGGTTGCTTTCCACATTGTCTGGATTTAAGCCTTTTGATAACCTCAATTGCTACGCTGATGATGCCAATGATTTTGCAATGTCTCTATAATATATGTACGGTCATGTGATTTTCTAGGCTCTTTAGTATTTATGTACTTTCATTTCGATACTGTGTGCACAAATAAATTACTATATAATCTTTTAATCAATTATTTCTCTACTTTCAGGTAAGCTTTAATTGGCTCTAAATTTTATTGTGAGTATAATTTTTAAATATTTGTTATGTAGTATAGTACTTGAGATATAGCTAGAAACTGTTGTAGAATCTACATATTGGACATCATTAAAAAAAAAATGTTTTTGAATCTAATTCTTGACAATAATTTGTTTACACTGGCTGGTCTGCAGGTTGTTGGTAATGCCAGATGGAGGTGCATTAGTAATACGAGCTGAAGTTTACGTTGTGCAGGACGTCAACGCTTTTTACGAAGTTTAATGGAGACTTAATATCGAATTCCGATACTTCAACCAGTCCTTGAACTGTGAAGTTCCTAGTTATTTAAGCCGAGTTCTAGTCAAGTTTATGTATATACAACCGCTTTCCGGCGGCCACAATATTAACTGCGTTTCTGCCTCTTAGGACATCCTCTGGCGCAATGTGATGTGATATTATTGCAATTGCTGCAATTAAAGCTTGTCTATACAAAGTACTTCTTTAATTCATTTAGTTTTGTTGTAACAACAGTAAACACTCCATGAATTCTTCGTTTATGACGAAATTGTTATTTACAATTTTTTATTAATCTTGCTGTGGTATTTAGCATTTCGAGGAAAGTTAAACGTTTGGTCGAGTTTCCTTTGCTATGTATTAGGTCTAGAAATAAGTTGGGTTAAAGTCACGCATAGACCAGTTTGGTGCTTTACGATACCATGTACCATATAACACTTTGGGGACCCCAGATGCTTACAGCGTAGTCTTATTAATGCGGGACAAGTGCGCAAGAGATACTCCATTGTTTCCCTGCTGTCTTGTTCTAGGCATTTCCTACAGTCTTCTCGATGTGCCAGCGCCACAAGACAGTGACCAGTTAGTATTCCCATCATGTTCCTAAAGTCACTTCTATCGAGTGCCAATTGGAATTTTGTATAGTTCCGATCTACTGCCCTGTTAGCTAGTTCCGCCGGAATCTTTTGTCGAAATCGTAATTACGTTTTTGGATGTTAGCCCAATATTTCAAGCCCTCTATTTCTTTGTGATCTGGTACCCGGTAGAAGTGAAGTTGCTTACTTCTGGACTTTCCACTACTGCCCTGCTTCCCAAAACACTTCTGGCCGATATGTGATACGAAGTTTGAAATAAAAAATACATTACTTTACAAAAGATGGATTTAGTAAAATTTATCTTGCATTGTATAATAGCGCTATATGGCGTAAAAATGATAAACTTTGGTATTAGAAAAACTTCTCAGACAATTTTGTTCATTATTGACTCAGTGTACTGGAACTATTGTTATAAAGCCGGTTACTAAAAGAAGCTTGATATATCGATGTCACACGAATTAACGCAAAGTACCGAGATTCCTTCAGCGAATCGGTACAAATTCGATTCATTTCTGATGTGGAGAGCTACTGGTAATGAAAAATGGAAAGCACCAACGTAGTCGAGCTATGAGACGGCACAAACGGTGGAACGGCCAGGATTGGTGGTCAGGAATATTTTGTAATGTGCTTGGTGGCATTGACACGAACTCAGCTATTATAAGTTTTCATCTACGGTACAATTGTGCCTTTTTTTAATAGCAAATGACTTGTATCTCATCAAAACAATGCTATCCACATACTTTGCTAGTGGCCTGCCAGAAGCTTCGGGAGATTTGTTGGTATGTCCTACGCTGCATCCTCCTGATAGTCCGAAACTCGACTTAGGAAATTGCTACCTGTTCATATCTATGGAAAATGATTTTGTTGGTAAAAACCTCGGTTCAAATAAAGCTTGTGAAAATCTACTGTTCCAGTTTTTGTGTATAGAGACAAGGGTTTGTATGAAAGTGACATTATGGAATTATCTTATCATCAAAATAGCAACAATGATCGAACAAAATCGAATCGTTTTAACCATAATATATAAAACCTACAATTTAATACAATAAATTGATGCCTTTTTATAATACATTTTATTCAATGAGATTAGGTTTAAACGGCTTCGAATGACTAATAGATTTTATAAGAAGCCTTTTCATGTCACAAATACTACTATGAGCAAAAAATAGTAAGGTTTTGTTCAAAACTTTAAAATTATTAATATATTATATACAAATAGCTTCGCGCAAACATCGTATAATGCTCAAATAGTATTCCTTGTTGACGCTTTGGCCGATCTGTAGAAATTCGGAGTGCACCACACCTCGATAATCGAATAAAACTGTCATTATAACCTTAATTTTTGACGCTTCGACGTGGTTTTTTCACCTTTGTAACGATATTGGCGCGATTGATCGTCTGTTTTCGGTTCATAAGCATAGATCCAAAGCTCATCGCCAATATATAATAAAACGTTTCATGGTATGCTAATAGACGTAATGCATTATTTCACAGACGTTAACGCGACGCTGTTTTTCGAAAAAGTTGACCGTATAGAACCAATCCTCCTTCCAGCTAGTAAGATCTCTAACTATTAATCGTCGATTCTCAAGTACCAATTTCCTTATTTTTTTGACGTGTTGATCATCAGTTGATGTTGATGGCCGATGCGATTTGCCGTGAACACGTTCTCGACCCTCTTTCAATAATTTGTACCAGTCAAAAACACTGGTCTGTTAATCGAGTTATTGTTAATTAAAATTTGTCTGTAATACAAAGTATAAAGTAAAACAATAATATAAAGTAATAGAAATATAATCAAAAACAAGAAAAGCACTTCTCTTAAAAAGCTATGTACGAGTATATGGTTTACTTTTCTCTCCAGCTACCTTAGTACCGATAACCGTATGCATGCCACGAAAACAAACAACGGTTTGTTGATAAGAAATTTAAAATGCGTGACACATAAGTTAAACGAATTCATATAAAAAAGCGTTATTATTTATATTAATTGAATAACATATGATTGGCGATTTGAAATACCCTTAAGCTAGTTATAATACCTACAACGATTTGTATTCATATTGTAAATGAAGCCATTGATTTAATGAATGACTACTGCTTGAAACTTAAGTTCATATTTATTTTATACTTACTGCCGCCACTTTAGTTGCAATATAAGATAAGTACTCAAATAGACGTCGTAAAACTGATTTGTTTCCCCTCTAAGTGTTTTATCATTGTCAGACATACGGAGAGCACAGTTATCTTTCTAGTGAAAAATTTTGCCTGTATTTTTTGCTCTAACGCTTAAGCGACGTTAAATTGTTTAATTATCAAACGATGAGTATAGCCCCCAGCGCGCTTAAAAAACAACAATCCAAGAGACATCGCACTAAATAAACATAGTCAACAAAATTAATAGAAAAAAATAATTTTTCATCACCATGATGTTCAAGCTTGACAACTGTTTTATTAGTTTTGTAATAAATTCTTGTTTCACAAAAAATTTAATAAATCTGCACATTCTTTTGTACGCGATTATCTCACTAATTTATTGGATTTATCAAGATTTTGCCATTTGGGCACTTGGTAATCTCTCTTACCGCCATCAGCATTTGTCAGAAGGAAAATTTAATACAGCTGATTTAGGCACTACAAAGAGAAAAAATGTAAACAAAAATAAATAAATAAAATGCAATGCATCTGAATTCACCTCGCAATCGATTTCCCAAAAAATTTGGTTCCGAGTTTAAATTATGTGCGCATTTTAATTAAACGAACCTCATTGTACATACACATAATATAGGGTAGTCGAAAAAGTTATTTCGTATTTCTAATGAAACTTCAACTTTTTTTTATATTTATAATGACATTTATTAAACAAATATGTACCATTTTGGTCAACCAATTTTTTGAAATTTTTCTTCTAGAGACATTATTCCATCAGTGTAAGGCTTTTTCTCGGCGAAAAACTGCGACAAGTAATTTTCACAGAGTTCTCTTGAAGCCAACTTTACTCCATTAAGGGAGTTTTGCATTAACCGAAACAAATGATTTTCCGATGTTACAAGGTCAAGGCTATATGGTGGATGCATCAAAACTTCCTAGCCAAGCTCTCCCACTTTTTGACGAGTCATCAAAGATGTGTGTGTTCGCTTATTTTTGTAACCAGCCTTTTTCAAATGATTCAAAACCGTTTGATGTTGACTGTTAAATTCCTTAGCGATGTCATGGCTGCTTATGTGACGGTCTTGGTCAATATTTTCTATAATATAATCGACTTTTTCAACAATAGGTCGACTAGAACAAGACACATCTTTCACATCTTCAAATACCCACAACGAAAGCGAGCGAACCGTGGTTGTACTACACGAACTGATACAGCATCGTCTCCATAAAATTCACAAATTTGGCTTGCGTGGCATTTTTTCCTTTTTTATACAAAAATTTCAAAATATAGCGAATTTCTTCATTATTTTTTCTCATTTTTGAACAGTTGTAACTTCTTTTCAACTTCCCCGAATTAAATTTAATTTAATTAAATGAAGCTTTCACCTTTTCAACACTATATGGTATGACACAATACGATTGGTAGCACGACTGCAACGACATCAATTGACAAAATGCTTTTTCGACTACCCAATATTTACGTATGGTCCTGATAGACATTGTTGAATTCGCCCTATTTTGACGAGTCTAATTGCCAGTTGCATAAAATCAAGAAATGCATCCATTATTTCCATTAAATGGAAAATATTTAAAACAAGACGACTGTCATAACAAAGTAGGACAGTATAATGTTTTCTTTCAACAAATATTAAACTATATGCATTTTCTAAAGTTAAAAACAACTGTTTTATAAATATCGAATCTCTGTAAGGGCAACATAGATTGGTAAATAGATTAAACGTAATTTGGTCACTTCAAATTTCTACTTTTCATTGGAGGAGTTTTTTACGTGGTGGGTCCAAAATCCAGCGCACAACCCTTGGGATGAATGATGCGCCTTCATACTTTAACTCGCTACCCAGAGGTTATTATGATCTAAGAGCGGAAGTCGTGAGCTGCTTGAGCCATATGTATAAGAATTGTTTGTGGCCAGTCCCAAGTGAATGGCGCACAGAGAACTTTCCTCATTTACGTGAAATTCTACACATGACTAAATTTTTTTTGTACACTGTATGCAAAGCCTTCCCCATGTTTCGTTCATGACGTCACGAACCAACATATTTTGCTGTCAAACTTACTACAAAAAATGTCGTGATCTCTAATACTATATCGTGCGTTATAACATTAAAATAAGTACCGTTTTCGCACATGTTCTCGTCGTTTATAACAATTTATTACCTGACTTCGGCAAACTGCGAAAATTAAGCAAAAGTTGACATCTTTAGCCGAACACATATTACCCTTTACTTGCTGCAAATTCATAAGCTATGCATTTAACCATTAAAACACTGAGGAAGTAAATGCTTTATTTTAGTCTACTTAGTTTGTGATGCCTTTTGGCTAGATTGTGTGTCCATTTAAAGAGGCTGAAATTGCTAAAGCATACAACACTCGACTTTCGAGTGTGTATAATGCTTATAGTTGAATTATTTATTGGCAGCACTTGAGTCTAAAAAGAACACTGCACTAATGTCGTATTTGCGTTGGCTGGTATGGTGTGGCATGCTCACGGCAGGCTGTGGCATGAGTTCTAAACCTTTCATATGTTCTTATGTATGTATGTATCAGCTATGCATATGTAAAACTGCAATGGGTCTAAGATATATCTAACTAATAGCATACATATGTTCAGCGAAATGTTACAGATTATGTTTGTGGGCAGTGCCACACACAGAATTGACTGGCATCTTTATACTCGTATATATCTACTAGCATATGTATGCACGTATACGAGTTAATACATGACATCTAGCTTGAGCATGATTTGTTGGCAATTCAGCGCAAATCTTCATTAATATCAAAGTAAGTCAATTTCCGTACAAGTTCCTCTACTGTCAACCACAATGCAGTGTCAGTGGCAACGTCAAAATGCGTTAAAATGAAAGCTTTTCAGCGTTAATGAACATCAAGCCAAGGGAAACCACAAAGAGAGCAGTGGGTTTGATGTATGCTGCCCTTCTCTTGGTTCTGGCAGCTTTGGTGTAAGTCCGCTGATTTAGTTCCTTGACAGTTATGAATGGCAGGCAATGCTCGTGTGCATGTATATATAAGTACTATACAGGATCAAAGTATTAGTATCTAATTATAGTAGGATTTGTAGGTATTGTGAAATGATTTTGCCTTAATACCAGTGGATCGTTACAATACAGTGGTTATTAATTCAGTAGTAATATTGATTGCTTTGTAATGTAGCGTAGTTGTAAATTTTATAACACAGAGAACTTTCGATATACCCTATAAAGTATTTTGTATATATTGTAAATGACCATCGTTACGGGATGGACCGATTTAACATAGCCCCTCTGTACATACATACATACGTGGAAACTAAGGAACTAGATAGATAGAAAAATTGAGGCTTCACAACGCGACCTATGGTCTATTGTGCCATCTTCTATATCATATATGGTCACATAGGTCCAACATTCTTAAAAATTCCAGGAGCCTGCTGGGCGCAACTGAGGTGATGTGATCTCTGTCCACGTAGATGGAACCCAGGACCTTGAGTCTGCTTTTGCGAATTGCAGGGCAATGCAGAATCAGCTGTTGGAGAACCGGCAGTTTGAGCAAGAGACTATGCCCATGTTGGACAAGTGCTTGACGAGTCTACAGTGCCTTGTATAGAGCGCGAAAAGGAGGCTTAATTTGTCTCGAGGGGAGCTTGAAGTTAAATATTGCAAAGTTATACTCTTCCAGCTTAGCATGGCGCATTCCTGCTGCCTCCTGCCAATACTGGCCTTTCCACACTTTCTCCTCCGAGCGGAGCAACTCCTTTATAGTGTGAGACCCCACCGCAAAGCATGGATGGTCAGCTCATTGCCGGCTACTCCTTTATGCCCCGGCACCCAGATTAGGTGTATACGGTTGCAAACTTATAGGCTGTTCAGCCTTCAGCGATTTAACCTCATACGCTGAGATCGTCTTTAACTATCGCTAAATATAGCAATACGCTGGTTGCGATAGATGGAGATTGATTTTTGCTAATTGTCTCATAGCAAAGATTTATGCTTGAAAGATGCTCGAAAAACAAACCATTAGAATATAGTTTGGTATACGGTCCCGCGATGCCTGCTCCAATGCCTTCCGGTGCTTTCGAGCCGTCAGTGTACCCCTAGATAGTGCTGCCCATCAGTAGTACATATGTCGAGGGTGGAATCGTTCCACTCCGCCTTGCTGCCGAGAGTAACCCTGTTTTTCTTTGTAAAGATAATCCTCTTCGTAATGCCGTCCGTTGCAAAAAAAGGCCAGTAATATGTATCTTCCTCTACGGCCTTCATTTGTTGAGACGACATTATCTTCTCTTTGCCGAAACCTTCTGCTGCCATTAACCACATTTTATGTTTCGCTAACTGTTTGATCACTAGATCTGGTGACTGGTGAGCTCCAGCACGGCTTCAAGTGATGCGGTTAGGCAAGAGCCTTTGTAGCTTTGATAGTTGAAGGCCTGCCGAAGACTGCGTTGCCTTAGATGCCCAAGCAAACGCTCCATAAGTGAAAATAGACTTTACGATCATGTTATGATGCCTGGATTGCAACTCCAGGATCTGCCGGCCAGGCGTCTGCATATCATATGAGCGCCTTGTTGGCTTTAGACAGTGTTAAATCACGTGCCTATTCCAACGTAAAGTTAAGTCTAAAAGCAGGGACTAGCTTGTTATCTGGGAAATCTTTGTGAAATTTTGTACACTCCCCTTTCCCCCTACAATCTTCATTATCATTATAAGATATATGTAGTTGACATACAAAATGAACTATCAAAATCAATTTTTGTATGAACAACTTTATATTTGACAAGATATCTTCATGAAAATTGGTATGCATTATTGTGCAAAGCGATGCTACAATATTATATGAAACTTTCCAGAACAGATGACTTATGATATTGCTGCCATACAATCTAACGGTCGTAATTTAGTTATTGCTTAAACGTTTGACAAGATACATATCATTGTGTTAATAATTTTATTTCTCGACATAGGCTTAGAAGTTTTTGAATGGCGGAAATAGATGATAGAGAGGTTTTTCAAAAAAAAAAAATTTGATGTTGATAAATTTCGCTGAATTACCATAGTAAAGTGAAATTTAACGACTTCATTTGTGGGGTTATGTCTATCAATGACGAGACAAAAGCACATATCTGTTTCATGTTTTAATGCCGTTACAACTTCTTTGTCAACCATACATTGTATAATAATAATTTTTTGTTTTGTTGTTTCCTTTTTGTGTTTGTAATTACTCCGTTAATCCACACAATATAGAATTTTAACAACATTTTAAGTGTTTCATTTTAAATTTATATCCACACTTAAAACCAATTTTCCATAAACTTGTCACTTGATTTACTTTTATCGTTTTGCTGGAAGAGATTTAAAAACCAAACGATTGTAAATATAATTAGTGCGCGAAAGTGTGGTAAGACTGCATTCCCCCTCTCAGCTGCATATTATTTATTTAATTGCTTACGAAAAAATGCAGCAACAACATTTTGGCAACTACCTTGGCCTGCGCATGACAGGCGACAAAGACATTAAATGCAGTTAAAAAGTCCCGAAAATTTGCTGATAGCCACAGTTAAAACTTGAATGTCGTGCCGATGCTGTTCTTACATTCGCATTTTCGACTTTTTGTTTTTGTTGTTTTTCGCCAAAGTGCAACTCGCTTACTTTTACGTTTGTGGTTGCGCATTTTTATGACTGTGTGCATTGTTATTAGGGTGGGAAATATTTCTGAATTTTAGTTATTTCGAGCTTCGAGCAACTTCCATGCTTTATGTTTTCTGTATACAATAATATTTGTAAGCCAAGAAAAGTGTATAATATACAATATTAAGATTACCCCGAAGATAATGGTAGGTAAGTCAAACTGATCTGAGTCGTCTGCTTGTCTATATATACCCTCAGTTTTTAGATATCGATCTGAAATATTGTACATGTTATTTTCTCCTCAAAAAGCTGCTCGTTTATGGAAACCGCCGATATCGAATCACTATAAGATATAATTGCTACAGATGCCGACTTATCAACTCTAGTCCTTGTATGAAAAACTTTTTTATTTGAAAATATATCTTCATAAAATCTGGCAGACATTATTGTACAAAGTAAGGCTACAATCTCCAAATATATTGTTCAGATTGGACCACTATAGCATATAGCCGCCATACAAACTGACCGACCGGTACACAAATAATGATAGTTTTATGTTATAAAAAAATGCACCTGTGAAGGGTATTAACGTTTTTTCTTGTTATTTTTTTCGACCACCCTAATGCTATATATATACTCACGTGTTCCAGATTTATTGATTTTGCCAAGCAAATGCCAACCCACATGCATCTGTATGACCAAACCTCGGCGACATAAAGCAATTTATTGCATTTGTGGCATTTATACGCACGAAAGCAACGATACTGCTGCGCTGATGTGTGAGTGTGTGTGTTCATGCCTCCGCCAACACAATAACCAACTGACTTAATTCCATTGCAACAGGAGTAAAGTAAAAGTCAAAGCGAATGCATATTTATATAGCCAGAGTCTATTGCTCGGATGGGTCGGTCGTTGCTGTTTTGCAGCGTTTGCGTAATGCTGCTCCTTGTTGGTTTGTTGGCAGCTGTGTGCACATATATTTTGTGCTCGTTGCCGTTGTTGAATGCAAATTTTTCGACACTTTTCGCTGAAATTTGATTATGTTTTACTGCACGCGTAGATACGAAATCATGCTTTGCAACTTTTACTACACAGAATTGTTGTCGTTGTTGTTGTTTGTGTACACAAGTTTACTCAAAGGCATTGTCAGACTGGTATTTTATGATGTGTCCCTTCACTATCTCAGTTGGCGGTTTTATGTTAATATTAAATTGAAAGTGTGGTCGTTATATTTATTACACCTGGATGTATATTTATATACCATATACCTATAAGTATACCGTATATATTCAAATTATATAATATGTGTATATTTATATTTATATACCACATATTATATATAGGTTACCGCTTATACTCAAATTATACATTCATGTCTTCACAATAAAAGCTGTCATTAATTATGATGTTCAAGGTTAGTGATATTCTTTATAAACAAAACCTTGAACTTTCATTTTATACAATAAAATATTTAAGATTTTCTTATTATATAAGTTGAATGGCTCACACTCGTTTAATTTTATTTAAATTTTGTTATTTTTTTAGGTTTTTGACCGTTGGAAATAAATATATTGCTCATACGTACTGTCAACCGCTTTTCAACTTTCTTCCAAACACATTGCTGTTGAAAATGTGTGAGACTTTTTTTCGTGTCAGAAAGGAGAAAGGTCAAAGTAGAAAATAACACTATAAAGAAAATGTTTAAAAATTTTAAAGCTTTAAGATTTTGTAGGGCTGTTCTACCTTCCTTTTTGTATGGTGCCAATTTGATCCATCCTGCAATTATATTGTTTTTGAAGTGATAATAAAATAAATTATATTTAGTATTTTATGAGCGAGTGCTGAGTCAATTTAGAGTTATCGTTTTTGAATTATCGATCGAAATTTTGTACACGACCTTTCAAGCTGCTTATTTGTCGAAACCACCACTATACTACAGCTATTCATACCAACTGGCCGATCAAAATCAAGCTCTTGTATTGAAAACCTTTTTATTTGACAATATATCTTTAAGAAATTTTGTATGAGTTATTTCCTAAGACAATTCTCCACTTACATATATCATAGATTTATACATTCATACTTATATGTATAAATATCAGTTAAAGAGTCAATGAGCACCAATTAAATAATATTTCGTAATTTTTAGGTGATTATAGTAGGCAGATAAACCAATTATTCGGTTACGATGTGAACTTATTTGAATACTAGAATGCCCCTTAGCTTTCAGTATCACACATTTCTTCATCTCACCTAAGAAACAGCTTGCATAGTCTTAGATACTGTCATAAATCTGTATGCTTAGTCTGGAGTTTACATAAAATATGTATGTTGTCGTTCAGAATTATCTTCGACCTCATTGCCATGAAGCATTTGTAGTTAAATCAAATAACAGCTGTTTTGTTTAATTGTACCACATAGAAACATGAGTGTTTCTCTAAGCTGATAATAGATGTCGAATACATTGTAGGAAACATTATTACAAATAAGTATTTATTGTTGACTTCAGATCTCAACTGTTTTTATATAATACCCGCATATTATTATGTAATGGCATATCTACATGTGATATTAACAATAGAAACTATCAGCTGTACTTAAATCATTTTGGGGACAAATTACAAAATTAGCGTACACTTTCTGACACTTTTGACATTACTATCCATAACAAGTAACTACTAACACCGTAGTGTACAGTGAATTTTAATATAAAACTCAATATCGATTTTTTTGATGATGCGCTGTTTTGCTTACCATTTAATCGAATTTAATCCGGAAAAAACTTAATACAAATGTTTATTATTGTCTTCTTTTCAACGTATGCAAGTATGCCAGTATTTACTTTTAATTTTTCCAAACACTTGCTTTAAGCCTCGGCTGGGATCGCCCTTCCTTCAGCGAATTTTAATATTTTCAGCTTTGACTAATTTTTGATCGCCATTTGTTAGACTGTTGGTTATTTTCGACTTCATATTCATAAACCCACGTCTCGTCCTCAATAATGATGCGTTTGATGAATATGTGGTCATCAGCAATATTGTTAAGCATATCTCTTGCGACCTCTACTCGACGTCGTTTTTGTAAAAGATTCAGATTTTCGATAAGAGTCTAGCCTATACAAGCTACAACATAAACAAAATCTGTTAGATCGATCCATAAGAGATGTAGAGATCTTCTGCTAAGTAATTTCAAGCACTGGTTCTCTACCTTGTTCGATGGTATGGATGGACGATTCATATGAGTCAAGTTTTCGACCTTCACTGAGTGCTCGTAAATACTCGTACTTGTGATTCAGTATATTTCCTAAAGTGTGAAGGGTATTAACGCTTTGCAACATTCTCAATGATTTCCGAGGCGTGATTCCATTCGAAACACATAAAATTTCAAACAAACTCTTTGTTTACTTTTTGTTCTATGGTAAAAATCGCCCGAGTTCGAAATTATTAAAATTTACTACCGAAATTCGGATTCTGTGGCCTTAATTTAAAGAGCAATGTACTGTAGGAATTTTTTGGAAGGAAAATTTATATTCGCAATTTTATAATTTCAAGAGTATATTAAAAAGTCAAAAAAAAAAAAAATGGAATTCCCTCCCTCTACAAATATGTTAAATAAAAATAATAAATATTCATAAATAATAAAAAAAAAAGTTATTTTAATTCCATTAAGATACTTTTGGCTCATGTTTTCGATCATATGAGTAAGAATTAGCTCTAAAAAAATGTATGTAGCCAAGAAAGCAGACGTAAGAAAAATTGCAAAATAATGAAATGTCTTTTAACGCCGATATTTAATACAAAAACAACAACACTATTAATCGCAACTCTATGATATTTGAAGGCAAATACGTTTTTGCTATTGAGATTCTGCGTAATCACTGCCGGTAAGTGGTATTACTATTTAGCATCGATACCACTCCTTGACAGAAAATTAATGAGCTCCTCATCTACAACTGCTTATAGACACTAAATAAAAAAAAAAAGCATGAATGCAATGTCAGTAAAAAATATATATACAACATTGTTATTTTATAGATATTGTGTTAATTTTTTGTAGACTGCATGAAATACCAATTATTGTATGTTCGGAAGGTCGTGAGTGCACTTGCAATAGATACTTACGTCATAAATGGATTGACTAAGAAACACTGCGGCTAATTTTAAATAAAACAATGAATGGTCGACCGTGAACTTTTTTTGGGAGTTCTTTAAAGAAGTTTTATATTTAATCATAACTCGATTTACTTGTAGAACCCTTCATCTGTCGAAAGCTCTATTTCTTTATCTTTCGAAGTACGCAGTAATATTTATAATACTTTTGGCTATTGTGTATATATTAAATAAAAATCCCATTTTATTTCTTCTCACTGCCTAAAATTTTAAATATGTAAATTTCTAGACGATACAATATTGTATGTTGACATGTTCTGCCTTAACGGTGCAACGATCCATGCATTAATAAAATTTTGCAAGCAAATATATACATATGTATTTCCATGTAAAAATAGAAAATGCATTAGTGAAGAGTGGTCTATTTTACGGTGTTTGCACAAAAATGGGGGTTTGTCAATATGAGTTCATGATTGACAGTGACATTTTGGTGTCATGCATTTAATTTCCTCTTTCTTCTTCTTACTACATTAACATAGGCGCTTTGTTGGAATTTTCAGCATGCTTACTGTTAATTAAACGTACCTATGTATTTAACCTATTAATTCCATTTAAAACTTACTCCAAGTAAAACTATAATTATGCTTACTAGTTTATATCTATTTTCGTCGGAAAAAAAATATTTACTCACTCGATAGAAGAGACTGTGGGAACATGATCGGAATTCTAACTGGTCACTGTCTGGTAGCGCCACATGCCCGTAGAATGAGGCTGACAGATCGAAATGATTGGAATGGAGCATCTCTTGTGCCCTTGTCCCGCATTGGCAAGACTACGACGTAAGCATCTAGGGTCCCCATGGTATGATACACAGGAGGAGGTATCGATAGTGCGGCCGCAGAGTCTGTTAAATTCCATCAAGCGCAGGCATCCTAAAGATGACTAATTCTTTTGTACCTAGGAAGTGAAGTCCATCTGGTATCGCAAAGGACCAAAACTGGTCTATAAGTGACTTATTGGCCAACCAGTTTATAGGTATGAAATATTTATCATAAGAAGTGAAATAAAAATTGACTGAGCAGTGTGACGAGTTCATTTATAATATTTATAAATTTTATGTTTTGTATGTAAATATAAAAAACTAACTGCAAATGCGTGCGAAATATTTCATTATTCCTAGTGATTTACATAAATAAATATGTGGTACAGATGATGAAAAGTAACATAATTTAATGAAGAAAGAAAAACATGCTAGCGTTTGCCATTTTCGAATCAGCCTGTGTTGTAGAGTATTGAGTTGCACAATTCCGGGGTTTATTCACCCTTGTATTGAAATCTGGCAACTGACAACTTTATCGTAAAGTTTGACATTTTTGATATTATACGAGTACATACTAAGAAGGTTTTGACATACGGCCGCTGCTTGTATTGTTTACAGTAACTTTAAATATTCATCTCAGTCAAAAAATAGAATTAAATCGGGAACGCTTTCGGGCAATTATTTTTCACAACTTGCGACGTGGATTAACTCAGCAACAAATCATTGACGAACTTAATTCCATTTTTGACGTCGAAGCTTCATCAAAAACCACTGTTTTTCAGTGGTGAATTCAGTCGAAGTGTCAGATCACTCCGAATGCGATTTCGTGGAGGTTGTCCAAAATTAGTTGCTGCTTTGGAAAATATTGTTGCTGTACGCCAACTGATATTGCAGGATCGTCATGTGACCTCTAGAGAAATAGAGACAACTATGTATATTGCAAGAACATTTGAGTATAAAAGATTTTTGCTCACGGTGGAGCCCACACAATATGTCGATTGCTCAAAAAAACTGCTTCGAAACACGTCAATGAAATCGTGACAAGTGACAAAATGTGGATTTATGCGCCCGAAAGCAAAGAGTAGCTATTGTATGACAAAGACAGAGACAGATCACTCTTTACCACGACAATGCGAGCTCTCAAATATCGACTGAAACAATTGCATTTTTGAGCACGCAAACCTTCAGTTTGCTGAACCTCCACCTCCACCTCCTCCACCGCGAAGTCTCGACTTGGCACCAAATCACTTTTTATTCCCGTTCGAAAAATAATAAACGAAGAGGTCAGTGTTTTTAAAGAACAGAAGAGGCGGTTGATACGTTCAGAACGCATGTTGTGGAGATACCTCAAAAAGTGACAAAATTGCTTCGAAAATCGGTTCAAACGCATGTAAAAGTACATAGATCTTATAGGGGAATATTTTGGAAAAACTTTAAAGCGATTTTTGATGATTAAAATTTGTTTTTGTCCTCTATTAACAAAATATAAAAGGCAAGCTGCGAATTGCTCCTCTTTCTTTCTTTCTTTCCGAAGAATGACGAATAGAATACAGCTATCTCTTCAAGAGATTATACTTTTTTTTTCGGAAAAAGAACCATTATCTTTCTTTTTTCTCTTTGGTCCAATTTAAACCTCAATTCTCACCAGTGAGACACAATTCGTTGGTCGTAGCCTACAATATATAAAACCAAACTGTATAGATAAAATCGTGTAACCAGAATATTTTTAAAATTTAATAAATTATTTCTGCCACAAAATTATATTTGTATTAAATTTTCATTTCCATGCACTCAACATAATTCGATTCGCTCCGCATTTTAGACAATAATTCCCACGCATTGCGTGTCAGTTGAGTGTTTTCAGCTCAAATTATTTCGAATTCCATACATACACGCAATGCATTTTAAAATTACAAAATTAAATTCGTGCCGATTTTTCGTTTACATTATCTGGTATACTTACACAAATATTGCTATATTTGTATGTATAAAAATATCTAGAATTATCAGTTTATGTACTTTTCGTTTTGTTGTGCATTGTTGTGGCGAATAAGATTTTTTCAAATAAAATTATATGCACATGCTTACATACAAAATGTTTCCCATATTTGGTTACAAAAATGTGAAGTATGAACTCATCGAATAACAATTACATGACGATAATGGAATTTGGTGTTTATAAACATGTACTTATGTATTATTTAAGACGTAAAATAATAATTAAATTTTTCTTCTGATATTGTTGCTCGGTGGTCGTAGAATTAAAAGCTGTGTTATTTCAACATAAAATATTTATTAGAAACAAAATGATTGCTCTTTATCTCTCACATTTATTTCCGCACCGAACTTCAAGCGGTTACGCGCTTAGAATTCAATTGGCTCACTGTTACTGTGGGCCGTTTTACATAAAATTATAATGCTATTATTTTGATAGCTCTTTGACAGTTGAATTATCCACCTCTTATAATCTCCATGTTTTAAAAAAGATCGTTCAGTTTTGTGTTTCGAAGTTTTAGGGTATTTAGATTAGACACATGTCAATAAAATATATTTCTGGAATATTCCAAATTCTTGCACTGGCTGTAAGTAATGGGTGATCCAAGTGAAAGTACTTTTTTTTGACAGATCACGCGTGAGTCGCGTCAAGCTGTCATGTTATTTTTGTTAGGTATTGTTTGGCATTTCATCATGGAAAGGCTTACGCCTGCACAGAGTTTACAAACTCTTGAAAAGTTCCAAGAAGGTCCGACGTTTTCGAGCCAAATTTTGTTTAGCAATGAGGCACACTTCTGGCGCAATGGGTGTGTAAAGAAGTAAAATTTCATCCAGAAAAAGCAACGGTTTGGTGTGGTTGTGGGCCGGTGGAATCATCAAAAAAAATGTAAGTCTATGCGGACAATTTTGCTTCGATTCAGGCCTCGTAGCCAGACTCAATGGATGGACCGGCACCATCTTAAAAAAATAAATTCCAAGGAATATTTTTTCCAATGATGATAAACATTCCCCGTTAAATTTAAAGTTTCGGTGCATTTTTTTTTTAAGTAGCGACCCTCGAAATGAGTCATCACTTATTATGAGATATTTTCTAATCGAGAGCAAAATTCATATCTTTTCATCATTACATACATGAGGGCTGCTGTTATTTTGATTTCTTTGATTTCAAATACAACTGCTTTTATTTTGATCTCAATTACAAATTTATTAAAAAAAAAATATATGTTTGAAAATAAATTGTTTGCTGAGAAAATAATGTTAGTATGTTTATATTTATTTTAAATAATTTAATAAACTAGAATAATTTTTCAAATTCCAATAATTCGATACAGTTAAGTAACAACCTCTAATAGACTACGGTTCACCAAGTCATATCTAACATATACATATTCTCCCATTCCCCTTTTCTTTTAACAAACTAGTCACCCGATTTGTTATTTTGTAGCAAATTTCGCTTAAAATGCATGCTGTGCGTAAAACCAAGAGTCGCTTTATCACCAATTTCCGCTACTTGTTTGCTGTGTGATACTATTTTTAAGTAAACAACAAGCAGTTTTGTTAAATTTCACGCTAAAAATGTCACTAACCGGCTGGTAGATAATGCTTGTGTGCTGGAACCTTAAAATTCGATATTTAGTAGAGGCTTTCAGGTCATTCTTCTTAGCCATGATTCAGCAATTAAACTGTGCAATAGAAATTATAGAAATGAAACTAGAAATAATGTATCGCTGTTTGGGTGAGCAGAGCGGGGAATGCGAAATGAAATACAAAAAGCCAATCAGTAATCTTTGGAGAATAGGCAGAAAAATTAAACTATTTTTACTACGTGTTCTCTACTTTCCTTATTAAGTAAGTAGTACGTTCTCCCAACAGACTTAATAAAGTTCATTGCCGGAACGAAATAGATTAAAACAATTCAGAAAAATGAAATTCAAGCGGAACCGGTCTCATAAATGAAATACGCTGGTCGAAAACGATTACCGCTATACTAAGTGGAATATTCACGAATATTTAGGTATAAAAAAGCTCTGTGCAAAGTGAGACCCTGCGAGCTTACTTTTGACCAAAAATGTTTAAGCGTAATAAACCTAAAAACTCGGGTTTGATTATAATTTGATTTGATTATAAAGTGCCACCGACAGTCTGTCGAACGCAACAGTCGGCTGGCAAGGTTATGGCGTCTGAACTTTGGGATGCGCATGGAATACTTTTTATTGACTACCTTGAGAAAAGTAGAAACATCAATAGCGACTATTACATAGTATTATTGGACCGTTTAAAGGACAAAATCTCCAAAAATCGTCCGCATTTGAAGAATGATAAAATACTGTTTCACCAAGCCAATGCACCATATCACAAGTCAGCGAAAACGATGACAAAAATTTATGAATTGAGCTTCGAATTGCTTCCGCATCCACCGTATTCTCCAGACCTGATCCCCAGAGAATATTTCCTGTTCGCAGATCTCATAAGAATGATCGCTGGGAAAAATTATGCATCGAATGAAGAGAGAATCCTCGAAACTGATGCCTATTTTGAAGCAAAACAAAAATCGTACCACAAAAATGTTATCGAAAAGTTGGAGGCTCGCTATAATCATTGTATCGCCCTTGAAGGGTTGAATAAAAAAACTTATTCTGGCAAAAAATGCTTTTTACAATGGTGGGCCGGAGACTTGGCAATTGACTTTTTATTTTATAATTATATTACAATATCTTAAAATTCCCATATTCTGTATAGTATTTATCGGATCAACAAACTTCCTCTATTTCGGCAAAGTATTACATCAAGTGTAACATTTTCACACAGTTTGTTTAAAAATCTCATATTCTGACGGAAATGCATGTTAGGAATGTTTCGGATAGTATTCGGATAGTTAGGATAGTATCCAAATTAGTGAAGTCAGTTCACGTTTGCCCCAATTACCAGCCGCCAATTATATCGGTCATATATCGGTTCAAAGTTTTACAAAGATTGGGCCAAAAAAGCACCTAAAATTTTTTATTAAATTCCCCGGGTGAATGATATTTCAAAAAAATGTATTTTGCTTAATTGCTAGGCCAAATATGAGCGCGATCTGTTAACTAGACATTTATGGAGAGGTCATCATTTGTTGCGGAGGGACTGACGATCAATAAAGAATGCTATTATGGAGCCATTTGCGTGGGAACATCTGTCGAAAACGGTCGAAATTGCGGAAGAACAATTCATGGAAAACTCATCAAAAACGCAATGAATACCATCGATCAACCACCGTATTCACCATATTTGGATCCGTGTGATTTTTTTCTTGTTCCTCAAATTGAAATTGCTGCTCCGGGAAACCCGTTTTCAGTAAATCGAAGAGATGAAACAAAATTCGCCGAAGAAGCTGACGGCCATCCCAAAAAGTGCTTATGAAAAGTGTTTCGAGGACTGGAAAAAATCGTTGGCGTAAGTGTATTACATCTGGTGGGGAACGTATTCCCCATTGTCGCAATGTATACCGTAGTATTAGTTTTTGAGAAAGTTATACAGGTCATACTGTTATTTGCCACCGCATTTGGAAGAAATAGCTTAACGACAAACGCATAATTTTTTAATTTCTTATGCAAATGATCCTGGAAAAAATATCAAGCAGTAAGGATGTAGAGAGATTACACAGTAGCATTTATCTGTTTCTCTGTTAAATAACCAACATTTTTCTTTTATTAATAATTAATCTAAAACATCATTTGCGATTATTGTTGTATATTTTTATTTCTCTCCTTAATCTAAAATTATTACCAGTTAAATTAGTATTAAAAAACCTATTTCAATATACACACTTATGTATATTTTTCGAATAAATACGACGTGTTCTCCATATTGAATAAATATTTATGCATAAATATGTACCACTTAAAATTTAGTACTCAGAGGTAAGCAGCTGTTGCTCAGTAAATAGTAGACAATAGGTTATAACACCTGATAAAGATAAATAAATAAATCATATTTATAAAACAAACAACAGTATTAAGAACCAAATTACTAATTAAATTTTTATTTTTTCGAGACAATATTTGTCCAGTGATGAAAGGGTTGTCTTTTAAGCTTTTGTCAATATTATACCATCTGTGTCTAATGTCGAGCGATCAATTTAAAGGGCTACGACATTGACCTTTTGGGATGCTAAACATTTCAAAATTTTGATGAAATTAATATTTTTATATAAAAAATTCTGCCAAAGATAGCTTTTCTAAATTATAGAATTATAGATAAAAGCGTTATGTAGCTAAAACTGAGGCATATAATATTTTTGTATACCATATACATATGTACACATAACGATCTGAAATTTCACTTTCCTTTTCTCCACAAGAAGCTGCTTTGTTCTAACGGCTGATATCAGACCACTATGGAATATAGCTGTCATATGAGCTGACCTAATATTAGGTTGTCAAATATCTCCCTTCCGTTTAGACGGCAACTTCATAATACCCCCTCATAGAAGCCCCACTCCTTATTTTCAAAGAACTCCGGCAGCCAATTTTCACAAGCCTCTTTTGAGTTCAATTTTACACCAACAAGGGCGTTGGCCACAGACAGAAACAGCTGGTAATCACTTGGCGCGATGTTCGGGCTATATGGTGGATGCGATAAAACCTCCCATCTATGTTCCCATAGCATCTGATGAGTCATCAACGAAGTGTGTGGTCTGGCGTTGTCGTGGTGGAACACTACACCCTTCTTGTTGGCCAATTCTGGACGCTTCTGGTCGATCGTCTGCTTCAAGCGGTCCAATTATTCGCAGTAGATGGTAGAATTAAGCGTCTGGCCATGTGAGAGCAGCTCATAGTGGATAATTCCTTTCCAATCCCACAAAACACACAGCAAAACCTTCCTGGCCGTCAATCCCGGCTTGGCTACTGTTTGGGACGATTCACCGGCCTTCGACAACGCGAGGTCCGGCTAGGGTTGGCAGGGCACGCAAAGAGGTGAATATATGCACGTTGAACATATATTTGAGGTGTCAGGATCGATTCTAGATAAATATTAGTTTAACCTGCAACAGGATCCAGAACAAAACTGCGCAAGAGTCACTCTCGCTTCTCGCGGCAGTTCGAGCTCTTTGTCTGCAATGTGGTTTGACTCCAAGTACGTCATTCACTGAGAGGGAGTCGGTGGAAGTGTTAATGGCTACACTATTAATGGTTCCACTGTGAATGGCGATCAGTGCATGTCTGAAGTTTGTTGCGTCCGAAGTCTGGTGTCGACGTAGTTGAGGAAGGACCTCTTGATGCTTCTAGAAGGCAGTTCCGCTATAAGCAGGTCACTGCAGGCTTTGTTTAAACGCCTTCAAAACTTATCGAACTTAACCTCAAACCTCTATTTGTCAATTTTACAAATGTTAGGTGAACCAAGCTGGTATAAACCTTGCCACACTTACAGAAATCTAAGAGAACCAATATTAATAAATTATATTTTCAAATCTTCAAATGCTATCAAATATTCTATTCGCAAAGTAACCCTGAAATCAATTTCTGCGCTTTTCCAAGTAAACAGAAAAACTTCTGTAATTTTAGACAACTTTTATCTTCACATCACATGCTATACCTGTACATTTTTTACTCAGTTACACATTATGGCAGTAACGACCAGCATGCACCTCAAATGATTAACTTTACACTCATTTTCCGCATTTGAATTATTGCTACTTGGATATGAGCGCGAATGGTAATGCTTGTCAAAGCTTTATTCGGGTTTTATTGGTAGTTTTATGTACTGACGTGAGTAGCGCCAACACTTTTCAAGTCATTTTCACTCTTCTGCTCAAGCACTCATACACTGTCAAATATTAACTGTTGTTCACTAATTTTTACTTTACTGCGTTCAAATACTTTATTGATACATTTTATTCTACTTGTTTATTTACAGCTTGAACGTGCGAATGATACTGCTGGTGCGCGATCCACGAGGTACAATGCAATCGCGCAAGCATCGCGACTGGTGTGCCGGCAATAGGGACTGCGAGAATCCCCATTACGTATGTCAAGACCTAGTGGACGATTATCATGCAGCTGTGGAACTGCTAAAGGAGCATCCATCGCGTTTCAGGTAAGAGAATATTCGTAGAAGTTGTGTAGTATAGATTAAGTAGGATTCAAGGAACAATTCTTCGGGCAAACTCATAAAAATCGGACTAAATTGTTGGATGTTCGTTATTAACATTTTATGATCATAATTTCGTATCGAAGATAAATGAACGCATAACATATAATAAATTTATTATCCAAGACTTGAAAAGCAATTCAAAGATCTAGCAGATTTTCAAATATTCAATTTTATTCTCAAACAAATAAGTTTCTTATCCAATAGTTTCACAGGCAGTCCATTAGTCGATTCGTACCTGAGGCGCTCTGAACGGATAATAGTTTATATCAGCTGTTCAAAACGGACCCGGACTGTCCCGGAGTCCCAAATTTGTTTTCTTTGATACAACTATTTGAGCGGCACCCGAAAACACCCCAATCCGTTTTTTTCAATTTTTTCCTAAAACATTAGGAAAGGTCGTGAACTCATCGACAACTTTCCTCATGCGAGCCGTCCACTCACATCTCTTAATGACGGTAACATAGAAACAAATAAAGAAACTTTACTTGAAAATCGTCGTGTTGGCATTAGAAAGATAGCAGAGCATCTCAACAACTCCTAGGAATCAACTCAACACATTTTTAATGTTTTAGGTATGAAGCCTGTCAACGCTAGGTCCATACTAAAAGACCGCAATCTTTTGCAAACAAACGACAAAAAAAAAAACCCCAAAATGCTCTGAGGCCATCCGAGGCCATCCGAGGCTAAGATTTGTACTAAAATACGTGAAAATGTAGTTACTGTTTTCATTACTCCGGTTCATATTTAATCAGATGTAGTTTGGTACTAATTTCGCAGTGAACCCTGGTATTAGATATAATCTCTGCATGAAACCTCAATCTTTTACATAAGGACGCAGAAACCGAAAAAACAAAATTCGCAGAAGGCTCTGAGACCTTCCGAGGCTGTGATGTGTATTCAAATACGTGAAAATGTAGTTATTTTGTTACTGATTTCGGATTTCACTTTTACATTCGATCTTTGCATGAATTCGAGAGTATGAAGCAAGTCAATGCTAGACCCATACTAAAAAAAAAAACCTCAATCTTTTACAAAAACGAGGCAAAAACCTAAAATTTAAATTCGTAGAAGACTCTGAAGGCCATCCGAGGTCAAGGCTTGTATTAAAATATGACAAAATTCGTTTGTTTTAGTCCGTGTCAAATTTGATCAGATGTTTGGCATTAATTTCGGAATGAAACCCGCCTTAGATTTGATCTCCACATAAATCCGAGTCCAGAATCCTCTGTTTATTAGCTGAAACCACAGTCTATATAAAAGGAATGTAATCGAGTTTACTTATTAATTTGGTCAAATAATCTCAACTGGACAACACCCTAAAACTATTTCTCTTATTTACAAATACCACAAAAATTATGCCAAAATAAAATATTTTGATAAGTTTGAACATAAAAAATAAAAGTTGCGCTTCACTATTTTAGAAGTAAAAATTGGAAAAATAATTTTATAACTAGTGGCAACTCTGCAAAAAAAAAATTTCATTGTATATTTCAGAACATTGCGTTATGAGGATCTTTCACTAAATACCTACGACATGACACAAGAGGTGCTACAATTCTATGGACTACCATTCGATCCACTGGTTGAAGAATTTCTGGACACGCATACAAAAGTAAATATTGGTGGGGTTAGCTCAACCTATCGCGACTCGAAATCGGCACCATTCCATTGGAAGCAAGATCTGCGGCCGGACGAGGTATGTACAATTATATGACAAATACATATGTACATCGGTATATAAAATGTGTGAAACATATGAATATTTTTATAAAATATATATTGAATAATTAAAATAATTATCACAGATCCAGTATATACAAAATAACTGCGAAGAGGCCATGCAATTGTGGGGTTATCGTAAGATCGACAACTTTACCAACTTCCAACAAGCAACATTTGATCCAATCGAATTGCCGCCACCCTTCTCGTGAACTGCTCTCAATTAAGTTGAGTAAATGTTGCAATTATGTAACGAAAACACAATTTTACAACAAACCTAAATCGTTTGTCTCCTACGCTCTATTTGTATCTTACTCGCTTATATTATGTTTTTTTATACCATTTTGTTGTGATATATCGAAGAAGTTAAATATTAAAAAAAAAGAAGAAGAAAACGAACAATGTTACTATGCTAATGCTAAAAAATAAAAATACGACAGCAGCATAAGAGTGAGAGAGAGAGCATGTATTTGTAATTATTAATGCGTATCTAGTTATAAGTAATATATATTAAACATAATCGTAAGAAGAGTTCGTTTAGCGCAAAAAAGCAATTTGGAAGTGCGGGTCGTAGGATGCGTGCATCAACAAAGCACAGGCTGAATGAGTGAAATAACGTATCCCAAGTCCGCCCAGGCCCACACCAACAACACACACACACGCATACATACATACACACAAACTTATCCATACGACATGAAAACGTATCAACAGTGCAGCACTGTAGTAATTTAATTATGTAGTTTAATATTATATAAGTATTACGTTCACATACTTAAATCGAAACAAGAAAAAATTTAAAACAAAACTCGAATTAAATAATTAATTTAAAACAACAAAAAATATTATGCACACTACTTAAAAAAACACGCGTAGACATTTTTACACTGCATAGTTTTAGGCGTTGTGCATTTTTTGCAAACAATTAAAAACACTAGACATACACACACATACACACTAAACTCATACACACATATGTAATTATGTAATTAATTAGTTAAATAATTTTTAAAAAATTGTACGCATTCATTAACGTTGCTGACATCTAGTATAGTTTCATAGTTTGAACTAAGCAGTAGGTTATGTAATATTTATATGCAGAGTACGCGCATAAATTCAAGTTATTTCAAAGCACACAAAAGCAAAAAGCAACAAATAATTATAATACTAAAATTAGATATGCGTTTGATAGCAAACAAATATTGCTAGTAGTTGAAAAATAGTGCTTTCGAAAAGCGTAAACAATTTTACGAATGCATTTTTGTTAGTGTAGTAATAAAAATAAAATGATGAAAGAAATGAAAAACATGCGAAATGTGCAAAATTATCAAACTTGTAAAAAAAAGCGAACATACATATATGAAAATCGATAAAACATTTGTCACATATCGTTAACTTAGCAATATAGCGCATACAGTGACGAGCTAAAATTTACAGCTAAGCAGCAGGGGTGCCAAGTTGTTATAAACAAAATTGACTTAAAATATTGATTTTCAAAATTTTGGGATTAAAATTTTTTATTTATTTTTTTTTTTATCAAAATTTTGGCTCTAAAATTTTATTTTCAAGTTTCGGATTAAAAATTTTGTTCTAAAAAATTTTAAAAATTTGTGATTTAAATTATTAAGTTTTTCAATACAAAATTTTGGATTCAAAATTGTATTTCAAGTTTCGGTTTAAAAATTATATTTTCAAAAGAAAAGAAAAAATTTGGAATTAAAAACATAATTTTTTTTTATTTACTTTTATTTACTTTAAAATTTTGGATTAAAAATTATATTTTCAAAATTTTGGGCTTAAAATTATTTATTTTATTTTTTTTTATTATTTTTTTTCTTTATTTATTTATTTTTTAATAAAAGGACCCATAATGTTTGGATTCAAATTAGATTTTCAAATTTCAAGTTTGGGGTTAAAAATAAAATTTTCATATAGGGTATTATAGGTTTTTCAGTATTTGTAAGCAAATACTTGTGACGAATTTATTAATAAATTAAGATATTTTTTAAAACTTCACAACGAGAGATCTCTTTTACTGTCATTTCGGTGAATAACGAAGCTCGTACGACCATATAAATCGTGTGTCAGCATGGTTGTGCTTAAGTATAGCTCGTCACTTCGATTTTACTCTTATTAAGCAGAAAGAGAGCTGTCAAAACCAGATTTTATTTTAAATATAAATCGGTATATTAAAAAAAAATTAAAAATTACATTTATTTCTATAATTTGAGAGCTCAGAAAAATTTCCAATCAAATTCTGCTGTATATATGTATAATAAAAAAGTTAACGAACGTGACTTTTGGCTAGACTATGCTTTGCTAGTTGAATTCAGGAAAAAATCGTTATTAAAATAACAATTAATTTTAAAAAAGAGAAAATCAAGTTGAAGAAGCACTAAACCTTCCGTTGCTGCATCATTTAGAACTGGATCAAACAAATTGCTAAGCAATATTGATGTAATTTTATGAAATCTAAAATATAAAAATTCTCGTGGTATATAAAATTTAAAAAAATAACTTCGATAAGCATTTATGTTATTATAGCATTGTAATTTTAAATAGACAAAAAATATATACAACAACAAATATTAAATTGTATATTATTTTTTGGTGCAATAATTTTAATAATTGTATTAGAAATGTAAACTGCCAATTTGTTTGTTAGAACAACAGCAAAGAAGGCGTTGCATGAGCAATAAATGTTATTAGCGAAAAATATAAAAATATTTTTGTTTATATTTATTAAATTAAAATATTGAAAAATAAAATTGTGGTTTTATTTATATGCCTGACTGCAGCAAAAATTTTAATACTCGATGGAGCCATGTGTAGAAGTTTACGCAAGTGAGGAAAGTTCTCGGATCGCCATTCACTTGGGAGTGGTAAAA
>NW_017537079.1:1626504-1627616 GCF_001853355.1 Bactrocera latifrons | reverse complement strand
TGTATGCAGAATAAGGTGATTTTTTAGCGCCTTTGCGCGCTTAAAGGCTCGTCCACAAAAGTCACATTTATGTTGCATGACATCGGAATGCACCAACAAATGACGGTTCAATGTAGCTTTGGAGTTTAATTGCAAACCGCATTCGGCACAAATATGCTTATTTGGATTATGCGTTTCCAAGTGTTTCTGTGAATAACATAAATATGACAGATAAACATAATGCATGTATACGCTGAAAATTATTTAACGTTGCTTACTTTAAGTCGCACTTGATTTTTAAAGCCTTTTTTACACACTTCACATTCAAACGGCGCATAATCTGTATGCTGTCTCTTATACACATCTAGATGTGTATAAGAGACAGTAGCATCTTTCTGTCAAATTTATGAAAGATTTAATAATATTTAATAACAAAATAATAACAAATAAAATGTAACAGTACTTAATCAAAAAATAACAATAATACATAATTTAAAAATTACGAATAATTAAAGAAAATTGAATGATTTACGCACTCTTTATTTTTCTCCAAAATTTATTTAAAACGTTTGGCTTATAATTTTATTATGTACAATGCCTTACGATAAAAAAAATTATACATTTTATTCTATTTGTTAGTTTTTCGTTTAAGTACATGTAAATAGCTATTGACATCCACAGATAACTATCTGGAGTATGTTGTCTTATGTGGCTATAAAATTTATTTCCGTCCGCTGCACTTGCTGGTGCTGTGGAGAGCTCTTCTGTGTGATGAAAAATATGACTTTTGTCATGCTGTTGTTGTAATACGGCTATGTGTTGTTGTTTTACACCAATTTGATGTTGCCTTATAAGTGGTGTAAATAATATTGCTGATTAAGCGGCGTTTGCTGCTGGACAATGACATTTGTTGTGTCAATAGTTTCACAACTGTTGTTAACAGGTGATGAGTCTGCGCTGTGTGAGCGTTTCAGTTCCGTATGCATGGGATTCAGTATGGAGGTAGAGTTCATAGCATAACCACTGTTGGTGGCAGTTTGCTTCATTAGATGATTGTATATATTATCGTTATACACATCTAGATGTGTATAAGAGACAGGAGCAGCTCATAGTGGATAATTCCTTTCCAATCC